>NW_008795686.1:349999-407987 GCF_000699145.1 Aptenodytes forsteri | reverse complement strand
CCGCCGCCGCGGACCGGTGCGCAGGGCGGGGGGCTCCACTCTCCCCAGCCCCTTTCCCACGGTTTTCCTTCGTCCTGGTCCGGCGGCGAAGCACCCGGCGCGCCCTGCAGTCAGTGCTCAAGTTGGGAACACCTGGACGGGACGGACTGTAGACACAGACCTTATATATATGTGTGTAAGTGTATATGTACAAATATACACATGCATATATAGGACTTCAGCTGGGCGGAAAGGGCCGTGTGTTTAGACCGATGAGCTCTTGGGCAGGCTTGTCGGTTCTCGCCACGCTCATGCATCCCTAAATCCATCACTTGATCCGTGAAAAGCCCACTAAAGGGGCAGCAGGGGATGCTGGGGGGGTGGGACGGGGGCTGAGAAGCCCCCTGGCAACAGGGCAAAGCAGGAACCTCAGTGCCAGGGTGTGGTGCAGGACGGGGTGAAGGCCTCGGTTAGCACCTACCCCAAGCACCCCATTCCAGGGGATGTGAGGGGGTAATGCAGCATCCCTGCCCGCCTGCCTGACCATGACTGTCTGGGTGGCTGTGGTTCTCCTGGGGGTGCACGCATTCCAGCCTTCACCACCAATGATGTTATATAGGCATGAACTTCTCCACATGCCTTAGGAAGTGTGGGGTGTTAACTGGCAACCGCCAGCTCTCCGGATCCGTTGCTTCTTTGGCCAATGCAAACCAGAAAGAGCATCTTTTGCCCTTACAAACTTGACCAGCAGTGGGAGAAGATAATGCTGAACTTGCTCCCTTCAGCTGGGGAATGACGGTGCTGTTCAGAAAGGGGAGGGGGGCAAATAAAAGAGGGGCTTTGGAAGGCTCTGTGACCTCAGGCTTTAATTTATAGCAATTTTTGTCTTGTATATAAAGAGAAGATAAAGTGTGGAAAAGTTCAAAATGCATTTTAGATTTTATTCTTTTTCTCTTCCTTTGAGCTGCAGACACTTGAATTCATGACAACTGAGACGGTTTGCTTTATGAATAAGAGCATCAACCACCCCATTGTGTCCTGTCACAGTATCCTGGTATTTCTACATCCTCTCTAAGGTCCACTTTCAGACTTGGAGGAATGTGATCTGGGAATTAGGTTTTGGACCATTTTGTTTCCATTTTGCAAATGCAAAGATGCTACAGTGAAACACACGGTGGTTTCTATTTCTTCCTCTCCATAGGCATGTTTAACTCCCATTGACACTGATGTGAGTTATGCACATGTCTAAAGAGAAGGGAGTCTTAGATCTTTTTCTCATCGTTTACATGAGATCAAAGGAAATGAAATAGAGTTAATGAAGGGCCAGATGGTGCTTTATTTGTGCTCTGGAAGACAGTACAAGAGAATGGGAAGGAATATCTGTAGTTTAACCTGGCAAAGAGGAGGAAAACTTACTATCACATTTAATGGGCACTGAAGCAAGTATGCCATATCTTCAGAAGTGGGAAAGGTTTGCTTGTTTTCTCTCCCTCAGTAGATTTTGGATGCGGGGCTAGGGTTGCTTTTGGAAGGCGTTGATTGAAGGGATTCCAGACTCCGAAATCATTCACTTTTTGTCTTTTTTGGAAACACAAATTTCTTTGGACCCAGTCAATTCTTTAGTTTTTGCTTTTAAGCTGTAGGACATGGGCGCTCCTCTAGTCTGTGGAAAATGTGTAATCTAAGCTGCTATGAGGAGGCAGGGCTGTAGAGGCAGGAGAGCCTTTGATTTGGATCCTCACTGCGAGCGAGAGTTTGGCAGGAGAGGCACAGGATGCAGTAAACTTTACTAACTGTGCACACAGAGCGACTCATATCCCAGAGGATGCAGACAGGGTTGGGACCATCCTGCGCTGTGCCTCTGTGCCGGCTCTGAGCCTTTTCCCCTGGCTGCCGGGCTCTGTCAGCTCCAGCTGCCCCCAGGATCTTCAGAGAGGAGATTGTAGCCTTGGGCATAGCTAATGACAAGTTACTTTTACCCTCACTGCTGGCAGGATTATCCGAAAAGAGATGAAAAGTTTGTTTCTCTGTAGACCTTACACTGATCCTGCCAGGCTCTTTCTTATATAGCATACCCAAAAGCGTCCTACTTGGGAACTGGTAGGGAGAAACGGAGATGTTTCTGCAGAGGATTATGCCCGCCCGTGCTGATCTTGCAGGAATGAGTCTGTGGGGGCAGTAGAGGCCATCTTATTACTTGTCCTGTGTGCATCCCATCATTGTTTCAATGCATGACACACTTATTCGAGGATAACTTAGCACCAGGCCACAGATTTCCCAATAGCTTGATGTCATGTGTTGGCCTTGCATGATATTGTAATGCCAGTTGACAAAAAAGTCACTTTAGTGATGTTCCCCAAGGCTCCTTTTGTTGACAAAGTAGCTCTCTGGATTTGGAAGGCTTTGCAGTTGAGCTGAAGGCCTGGAGGCTTTCCTGTTTGAAAGGCAATGGGAAGAGATGCAACTAACATCTGTAGATTTGTTTAAGGATGCCAGAAATTGTTTGTGTTTATGATTTCTTTTCAGAAAATTGTATCAAGAGTACTTTAATAGCAGTATAGCCCCATCTACTCTTTGCCCACTGGTACAAACCTAACATTACAGCTCCAGCTGACATTATTTCCACCTGCTTTAAATGTGTTCATGTGCCTCTAATCCTGTGTGCAGCTTCACATTTGTACCCATTTCCTGTATTTTATAGGCACATGTGGTATGTCGAGGTTTGGAAATGTAAGCCCTCATTTTGTACTGCTTGTTTTTTAACATTCATTTTCCCTGGCTGTACTCCTTGCTTACAAAAAAAAAAAAAAAAACAAACAAAAAAAACCCCCAAACAATTCTTTTTTTCCTGGTGAGGTTTAAGAAAAACCTTAACTTCCTTGCTCTTTTATATATCTAGCACTTTTATTGAGTGAGTGTGCAGTAATTTGGTGGGTTTACTAAGTAACTTGACAGCTAATGGGATACATCTGCAATAGATTCCAAAATAACTGGCTGCTTAGAAATATGGAAAAGACTAGCATTCTCACTCCTTTCTGTTCTTTTGAGAAAGTCCTATCTGCTTCAGCTCCACGGAAGTTGAGATTCCATTAAAGATCCATATACACCGAGAGCCGCTACCAACTATAATGAAACTCATTAGAGCTGACCCTTCCAAAACCGCTATTATATTAGAAAAATATTATGGATTTCAATCTAAAGGATCTAAGAAGCTACATTAAAAACACACAAAACCATACACACACCTGGAGCTACACAGTGGCTTTACGAGGCTTGAGAGAAAAAAAGAAACCTCACCCACAGAAGAAAGAGTCCAGACTTCATTTTCCGCAGACATATTGTCTGCTTCGCATCAGTGACCCATACTCGTGTGCTTACTCGCTCCTATGAAAAGGAGAAGAATAGCAACATCAACGGTCCTTCAGCTGGTGCACCATGACCCAGAAGGGTTGGGAACCCTTCAATGTTAGGGGATGGAGACTCAATCAACTGGGGATGGAAATCTCTAAGTGCGAAACCCAATCCAGCAATCCCATACCCCTGAGAAAATGTCTGTATTTCCTAAACTGACTTCTTCATGGCACTAAGTGCGAAACCCAATCCAGCAATCCCATGGCAAACAGCCATGAGCTACTCCACCCTTTACATTAGGGTTGATTTTTAGGGCTAGCCCCCACTAGAGGGAAGCCAATGGTATTGTGAATCCATAGAAATGAGCAGGATGGGGGAGGAAAAACAACATTCATGCTGGAGATGCAGAGCCTGAGTGGATGTATCTAGTGTCCTGTGGTTCCCGAGAAAAAAAAAAGGAACAAGATGAAGGAAACAGAGCAGAGCTTTCCTGTGCCTGAGTAACTTCCCATATGACGGGGTCAGTTGATCTAATATCTTTACTGCAGTACAATTAACTTTCATTTGCCAAATTTTAGATGGCTTCAGATAGGTATTTCATGGTAATGAAGACAAACGTTTTTGGTAAACTGTTGATATGTCACGGTGCCCTCTGTGACACCGGTGTGTCTAGTTTTGCAACGTATGGGTCATTTCTCACTTGTTGGGGTCAAAAAGTTGGTAGTGGGAAGACCTCCATCAGATTCCTTCTGCAATTTGTGAACAAATTCCCTATACTTTCTTGCCAAATGCTGTTTAAAGCCCCGACATGTGTCTGTTTATTCATTAGAATGAACAGAAGGGTAGAAACATAGTGCTAATGTTTATGTTCCAATTAAGGAATTCATTTATGTTGCCTCACTTAAAAATATTCTCCTCAGAGAAAATATGAGCCCAAAGCTGATTTATCAGGTTTAAATTTAAGAAAACTATATTGTCAGAATAACCACACATTCCTTTTTGCACCACTTTTGAAATCTGTTTCCTATTACCATCTCTGCATCAGACAAATACAACCAAGTTATTTACAGGCTGTGAAAGATACTAAATCTTTTCAGAGTAATATTACATTGGATCACAAATTCTCACTTTTAATAATAATTGACAACAAACTAAAGCAAAGGATATTCACAATTAGTAACAACACCACATAATGCTCTCCCAGTGACTTGTATCTTCAAGACCCTATGCAGACATAAGCTGCTGAAGTCTTATTAACATTTACTTTGGAAGGATGTTAAATATTGTTATCTCCGTTTTACAGATGGTGAAAGAGGCTCAGTAGGATTGTGACTTGCCTAAAAGCCTCAGAACAGTTTAATTGCAGAAGCAAGACCAGAACTTGCAAGCTCTTGGCTCCTATTTGTGTGAGAGAGCGAAACACATTTTTAAAAGCATCCTGTGACTTAGGAATCCCAGTTCCAGTGCACATCAGGGCTTGAGCGGCGCTGGGGCAGTGCAGCTCCTCAGGGGCACTTTGGGCTCCCAGCTCCCATTAACTTTGAGTGATTTTGGAGCTCTTGAAAACTCCTTTCAGTCCTTCGAGGGAAATCCACAACACCTGTGATTCATCGAAGCGGCGCACAGAGGGGTAGAGCGAAGGCTGGGAGTGATGGCCAGCTCCATGTGCAGCTAAGCCACGATTCAGAAGCCGGAGGACCAAGCGCTGAGCAGGTCTTCCAGGGCTGAGGAGTGGGGGGAGCCAGCGGTGCTGCCAGGTCTTCTCACTGACATGATTTTCTCAGGAGTGGAGCCAGGAAAGATCTGAAGGCAGAACTCTAACCCTTTTATAAATTTCAGCTCTGCCTTCGGGAAGAAGTCCTCCTTGCCTGGCCCCTTGCGCCTTGCCCTCCACCTCCAGGAGAAAGCAGCAGCTCAGGTGGATGCACATGTCTGGGCTCTCTGCACCCCTCTTCCCAGCCAGCCCCTGCTGCCAGGCTGGGAATGGGGGAACTGGGAGCAGGAGGGCGGGCAGAGACCTGCAGAAATCCCTGCAGAAGCAGATGTATTTGCGTGTGTGCATGTGTGTGATGGGAGTGCAAGAGTGAGGAACCAGTGTGCAGCCAGGGAAGCAGCCCCTTGGGGCTGGGAGTGCAAAGCAAGATGGGGCTGAGCAGCAGGGGAAGGCGGGGGCAGATCTGGGGTGGGTGGAAAGAGTCAGGCAGCAGCATCCGCTGCTGTCAGCTGAAGGGGTGCGCCGATGCAAGGCATGCAGGTCCTCAAATGAAGCAAAGGCCAGGAGGAGCCATCAACACCCTAATGCCCAAAGAGCTTTCTGTGGGGCTGGGACTGGAGCAGGCTGGGCAGCTCTCACCCACCCGCACGCAGCCTTGCACCACCGTGCCCACCACAGCCTTTGGAGATGAGGAAACGAAAGGAGTTCAAGCTCAAAGGAGGGATCAAAGACATCCCACATACATGTAGGTGTCTCGCAGTGTCTGTGTCTTGCTGTTGCCCAAATCGTTATCTTTTTACTTTGGCAATACCAGTGTGCAACTAACTGGGAGCCTGGAATAAGAGTGGTTAGAGCTGAGGAGGCAAATTGCTTCATCAGCAGGAGAGAGACTGGATGTTGCACAGAGCAGGACCGGCTTCCCCAAAACACTGCTGAGAAGGGAACGAAAACCTTGGACGGGATCGAGGATGCTGAGGCAGGTGCAGAGAGCTGGGTGAGAGGCAGCTCTGGAGAAGGCAAAGCATCCCTGCAGCCTCAGCAGGGGTGCAGCCCTCCTTTGAGAACCAGATGCCAAGCCCTGATTTTCATGTCAAGGTTTTAAACTTGATTCCTTGGCTCTGAGTTTTGGCCTTAGACAATGCTCAATGGGATGCAGAAACCATTTACAGTACAGTCACAAATATTTGTGTCCATGTTTAGAAATGCTCAGTGGCTTCATCACATTAAAATATTTTGGGGAGGTGTATGGCTAACTGAGTGCTTACTGCTAAGAAGATCTCGAGATAATTCTGAATAATGAAGAAAGAGAAAGGCCTCCCTTATGTGGGAAAAACTAGCAGGCCAGAGGACCAGCTTTCTAGGCCAAAACCTATTAAATTCAAGGGAAAAACAACTTTTAGATGGCCTTGTGCCTACACTTAGAAATTTAATTGAATTTGGAGTAGGCTTTATAGATCGAGGGACTCACAGCATGAGATTAATTATCCATTGCAGTGATGGCAAATGAAAGCGGTAAACTGGCCAGTTGGTCCTATCTGGGGTATAAAAAAAATCTAGTGGGGGTGCTCAGGATAAATCAGGTAACATCTCTGGATGGTGGAATGTCACTCCAGGGGCCAGGATGGGGAAAGGTTAAGGGTTTCTGGGAAAAAAGTTGCTTTTTAATGTTCTTTTTGCTTGAACATGCTAATGTCCCAAAGGCCTGTTCTTTACTTAATTCTGTTTGCACAAGATGAAGGGGGTACCAGAGCTTTGCCAGCTTCATGTAACTCATTGCAAAATCCTTGAAAATACTGTTTAAAAATATTTATGCAGCAAAAAAAGTTATTTCACACATTTCTAGTCAGCAGCCAGCTTTTAAAATAAACCAATCTGTCCTCAGAAATAAAAAGAAGAAGAAATAAAGATCCAAATTTACAGTTGGTGTAAATTACCAGACTTCCACTGAAGTCAATGCAGGGTTGCCAATCTAAACTAACAGAGAATCCAGTCCAGAAACCATGAATGTGATTTTAAAAGTCTTTGAAACAGGGTCTGCGAAACATTATGCGCCTGTAGAGTACCTTGCAGAATGGTAAAGTGTGGGGACAGCCTCCAGGTACCCCAGGACAGACAGCAAACGGCAGTACTAGGATTGAAATTTTGCTTGAGGAATGTTACGTCAGTTAACATCTAGTGTTTAGAGAGTACTCATAAATGCATGTATCAATCGATAATTACTTCTCCAGTAAACCAACTGGCACAGTGACTAGAGTTTTCTCGTGCTAACATAGTTAAATATTTAACTAAATATGTTAAAGCTAATGAAATACGTATTTTTTTGAATTCTTGACATAAACAAACAAACGAAACTGTGGGCTCCCATGCCTCTCCAGCAGATCATGTCTCTGAACCATGGAAAGCTTCCTTCAGACAAGCCCTGTTTGGTGACATCTGCCCTGTCACCCTCTTGCTTGTACGAGGCTACAGGGCACTGTACAATTTTTAAAGGCATGTCCGAGAGCCAGAAGCTGGGAGCGTGTACCTTCTCACTCCCTTTTGGATGTGAAAGGGTGATCTCAGCACCCCAGGAGGGAGCATAAGCCAGTTATTGGTTACCCTGAGCCATTAAAAGTCTCTCTGGAAGGGCCAGCTCATGACTGGAATATTTCTCTTGAAAAACAAATCAATTAAGCCTGTGGTGGTACACAGTTCAGATATTTTCTTATTTCTTCTGTGAGGGTCATGATGACCTTCCTTCTTACCCTCTGTCTTATGTTGCAACCTATAAGTTTTCTTTCTGGCAGGTTTCTTTAGATTGTGAAAAGGAGGGTGAAAACCCACCCTCAAGGCACGAAAGGGTGGGTATTTGAAGACAGACATGGCTGGGGCGCACCTGCCTGGCAGCCGCGGCTATCTCCTCTCACTCGGTACCTTCAGCTCCTCTGCGAGGACATGGCAGTGATTGCTGCCATGGCAGGGCTGACGCCTTGGCCAGAACCCACAGCTATGTTTGTTCAACATACGACGTGATGGGACCTTGTTCCAGGCCTCTGGGTACTACTATAATATTAACATTACTGTCCCATAATAATAACAAGAGTACATGTTTTATGAGAACTTTTCTCTCAGCACTGGAAAAAGCAGTCACTATTGGAAAGGGAATGCAAAGCTTTTTGGCTGAAAAACTCCTGGTGAACTTCAAGAGAGGCTCCTGAGACCAGGGGCTAGGTCCTCAGGTGACATAACCTGGCATAGCCTTGCGTCGATCGACGGGGTTGCCCTGGCTCGCGCCGGCTGGACCCCAGGCTCCTGACGCATATGGATTAAACAAGAACCGACCATGCTGAATTTGCTTTTTGTTTACTGCAGCGGTCGCCACCAGGCAGCCCAGAGAGGCTTTGCAGGCATCTCGGCAGGCAAAGTCTGAGGGCATGGGAAAATCAGCGCGCTTAGCTTTCCTGCGCCGAGCAACGGGCTCGGCTGGAAGCGCGAGCCCCGAGGTTAGCCTTACATCACTGGAGGTGGGTGCAGAAACCTACCCTCTGACTTCTGCCAGAGTTAAATTTAAAACCCTGATGGCTTAAATGAGTTCTGTGGGGACAAAGCGGTGGGTTTGAAAGGGAATGAGAAAAAAAAAAAAAGAAAAAACAGGGAGAAACAGCTACAGAGCTTTGACACGGCAAAAATGGAGAAGACAAGACTTATTTGTGGGCAGCAGTTAAGAACACAGCCTGGAGGGGAACCAAAGGCTGCGTGTCCTTGCTCACAGCTGGGAGATGTCCACCTGCCTTTGGTGAGGAGCTTGCACCAGCCACCGCTGGCTGGCTGAGGAGAAAATGACTTTCTCGAGCCTGTGAACTCTTCAGGGCAGCAAAAATTTTGTTCTTATGTGTGTGTGAGGTGCCTGAAAGAGCCAGGTCCTAATCACTAATAGAGATCCCTAAGCACCAGCAAGACGGCTAATACTGAAGACCCATTTCAAAAGGTCAAGGTCTAACATGGCCAGTTGTGCTGGTCGACAGCAAGCAAGTGCTGTCTTATTTCTGCAGCGAGAGGGCTGAGCGACATAAGCTTTGCTGCTACGTATTATAGGAAAACATCCACAGGGAAAGTTTTACATATTTGCTGTGGAAAAAAGAAACATCCTTACTCGTATCAGATGAACTTTTGGATATTAACTGGTCGAATGCTCTACATTACAGAAGTAAATGCTTCCCCCATGGAAGAAGAATGCAAATGTTTGCATTAGTTACATGTCATCCAACTATCTGACTACATATGTGTGGTATATTTAATACATGCTTTGCAGTAATTTTACATATTTGCTGTGGAAAAAAGAAACATCCTTACTCGTATCAGATGAACTTTTGGATATTAACTGGTCGAATGCTCTACATTACAGAAGTAAATGCTTCCCCCATGGAAGAAGAATGCAAATGTTTGCATTAGTTACATGTCATCCAACTATCTGACTACATATGTGTGGTATATTTAATACATGCTTTGCAGTAAAATATTTGTTGCATACTGCTGGATAAGATCGCCAATAGAAAAGAGATTTAGTAGGTACACAGTATAAAACTCAGACTTCTAATTTGCCATCATCATTTTATCTTAAGTTATAACTAATAATTATAAGAAACATCTGTGTCCCAACTACTCTTGCATGAGTTTATTAAGCAGATCTTCACATTTTAAAAAGCTGTCCTGATAGCCTGCTTGTTTCCACGGAAAAAAAAAAAAAGAAAGAAAAAAGAGAAAGAGAAAAGGGCAGCTCTCCTGCCAAAATAAATCAATTAGCTCATGGATTAAATGTGTCTTCAGAAACCCGTAAAGATGGAGAGTAATGTTCTCCCTTTTCTTGGAGTAAATTTTAGGACACAAATTCTGTTTCTTGAAGTGTAGATATTATTTATTCTTTGGCAGCAGTCCTTTCAAAAACATTGCTGGCACTTTTTGAATGTGGACTGGTAGATTCAGGCTTTAACAGCATCTAGGAACTATAACATGTTATTTCCCATTTTTCACAAATGAAGAGTACCTATAATATTACAGAAAATGGGACTAAAGCTAGATAATTTTTCTCTCTTTTTCTTTCACTGACCCATTATTTTTCTTTTACTGTAATTTCTTACCACCTAGAACCAGATAACAGAAGAGAAATGATAAATAGGAAGCAAAGCATAAAGAGCATTCCCAGGAAGCTTTGCCTAAATATTGAACACAAAGATGAAAAAAAAAAATCAAAATATGAATAGTATGGTAGGATACTTAACATTTTCTTGCTACTTTTATTTTAGACATATTTTAAGTTATAAAAAGCCTGGATAGAAGCTTTCCATTGAAAGTTTGTTTCCTGATTTGATTTAATTTCTCATCTTCTTACCATTATTATTGTCAGACAGATGCAATACTTTTCCTTAGAATTTGTTTGTTACTATCAGTGTTATTTGCATGACTCTGTGTTTTATTATTGTGACTGAATTGCTCTAAGGCTCATTAAATTTATTGTAATATTGAAGACAATTTTATTGTGTTACATTTGTTTCAGGATTCAAATGCTATTAGTTTGGAAGGGGATTTCCATGCACTCTTCCCATCCCCCTCATGAAATCAGTAGTCTTAAGCAGTTCCAGAATTTTTTTTCTGATAATTCTTTACAGTCACTGGTCTGAGTAACAAAAAGACTTTGATAAGATACAATGAGATGAATCTTGCAAAGCAAAAGGAATGAGTTCTGCTGATTTTGGTGGAGATATCACAAATGTCATCATGATTGAATGAATCTTCTAACAGGAACCAGCTGATTTTATAGACAAAAGTCCTGATCTTCACTTTGATAAATCTCTTCTTATTTGAATGAAGATTGCAGTATTAGACCCACATGGAACTTGGTCGGAGGCCAACAATGGGAAAGGGAACAGAATTTTTTTTCCTCATCCGATGTGCTGAGAATGGAGACATTAGTTTGTGATTAGAAATCTGACTCTATTGTTGTGCAGATTTGCTCTAGCTATTGTCCTATAAGAGCAAAAAAGGGCAAGTGAGGTAAAAACCCTTTTCCCTTAATAAGAATTACTTTTCACCCACGCTCACAAGACCCCTACATGAGCTTGTGTACGACAGTTTGTGGTAGGTATGCCAAAAGTATTGCGGTGCTCTCTGCAAGGAGGGGAATGCTCAGCTGGAAGATGGTGGGACTTCCACTCCTGCACCTCAAAAGGTCCCTCTCAGCCATGAAGTGACTTTCTTCTGCCTTTAGCAAGATGCTGGGTCAAACTTGAAGAAGACGAAATGTAATTAACTGTTGTCCTGAGATTTAAGTGCCAAGTATTAAATACTGTGCAAGACTGTCAGCCCGCAAACATTCTCTGCTATATGGAGATCTAGGAGAAATAGCTCAACTCATGACATTTCTGAGGAAATGTGAATTTTTCAGTTCTTTGTCTCCCATGGAACCAAAACTAGGAGCAGATTCAATGCTGTATCTATTCCCAAAATTTAGCTCTCTGAGTTAAATGAGCTCTTGATCTGTGTTGTGACAACTTCCATTGACAAAGAGCAATCGGATAAATCTACTCCACAACCTTACAGGAATTGCAGTCATTACTCATGTTGGACCATGAATCATATAGAAGTCATATACATGTGGAAATACCACCAGATATCTTTACTGACTATACTGTCCCATGAAGACTGCAAATAGGCATTTTGGTAGTCTGTCAAAGCCCATCAGTGTGGTGGGATTATTGTTGAACTCCATCCAAATCGCCAGATTTGGACTTTAGAAAGCATGCTGCACTCATTAACAGGCAGTTAATTAATAGTGGTGGTGAGTTTGTGGAAAAGCTACTGATGTTTAATAAGTCTTTTGTCTCCGGCTTCTATGATGTGTATTAGCAGAAGCGCGATATATCAGATTCAGGCAGTAGTGCATTACACATATTTCTTACTAAATGGCTACTGTTGAAAAGGAATCTGTCTTTATCAAGCAAGAACACACCTGTGCTTCAAAGTTCATTGCACGATTAGCATTTACCACTGTCTTTTCAGATGTGTGCTGTAAAGAAATGTATGCTTTGGTACGTATGAGGTCCGAAAGGGGAAAATAAGCCGTGTTCTGTGGAGCAGCTAGAGTGAAGGCTGCATTTAGAGGCATCCAAAAGAAAAGTCAATTGGGTCAAACTACTCTCTGGCTTATTCTCAAGCAGCTGAGTAACCACTTGTATTTTAGTCATGTCCCTTCTCCCTCCCCACTCCCAAAGCTTCATTATAACCAAACTACTGAGAGCGTTTCACTGCCCCACTCAAAAGAACATGGATGCACTTGCATGAGGGGACAGGTTTCGCTTTCTATGGGTATTAAACATGAATTCTGAGCTGTCCTCAAGGAAGGACAGGTACGCAAATACACACATGCAAACACCCTGGGAAGCAGAAAGGAAAACTTTACATCATTATTCCTTACCTCCCTACTACCTGGACTCATGGGAAGTTGACAAGAATTCTGCTCTTACAATTGTAAGTTTTTATTTCTGCTACTTATGTACAGTCTAAATTTTAGGTCGTCCCTTTTACCATAGTTACTTCCTAAAGAAGCTTTTGGAAGTGATATTATTGTTATCATTTAATTCTTCTGCAGAATGAATAAAGTTGGAATATGCAACAAAAATTCTGGACCAGGAATGTTAACAAATTATAGAGTTGTTGGCTGGTTAAACTATTCTGTTTTTCAAGCTGCCTTCCTGTAATTGCTTGACTCCATACATGTTGATATATGTTTTCATGCAAGGTGACAATGGCTTCTAGCTTTCTGTAGATCAACACAAAGCCAGGAAGATTATTTTGCCCTCCATATGTGGTGCTGATCTCTCTTCCTCTTCAATTTTGGCTCTGCTTAATATTACAAGAGCTAAAACTTTTCCCGATATCACTGTTTAAGCTAAAGAATAGCGGTACTTCCAACAAAATTATTATGGGCAGATAAAAGAGGGGCAAGGTGACAATTGTGAAGAGCAATAAAGGTCTGCTACCAAATCTATGTACCAAAAGGTGATCTACATCATCAAAGTCCCTGAGAAATCTGCTTTATGGTTTAATATATTTAAGAAAATTTATACATATATAAAAATATTTATATTCCAGGCTTTTGTTAGCCTCTTTGCAACCTTAACAGTAATAGAATTTTATGTTTTAATTTCCTTAAAGGAAAGTCTTCTGGGGAACCCATGAATGTTTCAGTGTTTTGGAAAGATCTAAGTATCTGTTAAATATCTATTGACCTATGGGTTTTTTGGAAAGATCTAAGTATCTGTTAAATATCTATTGAGACCTATGGGTTTTTTTTTTTTTTTCATCCACTCAGCAATCGTTTAATGTATTATTTTAAGAAACAGGACTATATGTACTGTAAATAATACAGAAAAAAAAATATATATGTATTATCTGATAAGCTGAAATAGCTCTGTCTGTTGGTTAATTACCCAAATACTAAAGAAAAGTTAGGCTAATGATTTCCAGACAGTTGTTATGCCATATCATGTTAAAGCAGCTGTTAACCATATGCACTACTGTAGTTCTGCTTATATTAACCATTATGAAATTTTCCTTGGGGAAAAATGCTCACGTGCTTGCAGAGAACCTCTCTGCCCTCTTTTTAAATGAAATGAGTTGGTTATTCTTAGAGCATGGTGAATAATTTGTAACAAATCACTTCGTGATTTTCCACTCCTTGTGAATGGAGATCGTGTTTTTCCAAAGCCACCATGCACCCAAGGAACTGAAGTCTCACCAGCAGTTTGGGACATGTCTCTAGCTTGCAACAGAGCAGGGGGCAGCGCTGGGACAGCCCTCCAAAACCAGCACTGGTGTAACTGCACCGGTGCAGCACTGACCCTGGTGGCCGCGTGGCTTTGGGACACAAGGTCGCATTTCTTCATGGCACTGCACTCTGCTGCACCGACCTGTCAACTTGTCTGAGGCTAACGTGGCAATCCCTGACACCGCTGCTTTGCACAGGAATATGGCCCTGCAGCGGGATAGGGTTTCATCTGACCTTTTCCTTTTTGTCTCTTTGAGAGAGAGACAGAGAGAGTGATCTGTGAATTCCTGGGGGCTTATGGCAGCAAATATTATAGTGATAACTACCAGAGAAACAAGATTTATGGACAGAAGCAGTCTCTTTTATTAGGCTGACTAATATAGTTGGAAAAAAGAGACAAGCATTTGGGTCAAAAACCCTTTTTCAGGTCCAAGATAGAAGCATGTCTTGAGGACAGCTTGTGTGGATGAAAGCTTGTTTGTTGTTGGTTCCCCTCCCCCCGCCCCCCCGCCACCCAACCCCCCACCCCCCCCCCCCCCCCCCCCCCCCCCCCTCCCCACACAACCTATGAAAAATACCCCGCCCCCCCGCCAGTCAGAGCATACTGTTATGATATATATGATATATATATATGATATATATCAACATATATATGTTAAGATACTGTTTTTTCTTCATAAGTGTTGCCTCATTCTTCTTAAATCATTAAAACTACAACATGATGTACATCTATTACCAGTTTAATGAGTATCTACCATTATTCTTATCAAACTTGCAGAATAACTTATCATCTTGGGTCGTCCTAAGGAAAAGTATCTCTATTAACTCAGAATGAGACTACACTTACTCTTATTTTAGGAATATTTGAATTTGGTACGCCTGCCTTTGTGTCCTCAGTTACATTCACCTTCTGCGAGTATTCAAATGTTCATGAAAATAAATGAACTTTAAGATGAAAATGGTTTTATCAAATAATGGTCACAGAAAAGTTTTGTCTCAAAAAAGAGTCTACGCTGGTCACAGTGTGAAAGATTCACATTTCTTCTCTCTGCCTCCCAATGCCAGAGCTTGGAAGAAGGCAGTTGTACGGGGATATCACCTGTAAGACTTAAGACATGTTCCTTCTATTCAGTGTGGGTAAACCCTGGGTGTTGCACACCAAAAAGACCTGGTGGATGGAGACCAGAGGAGAGCACTGACGGTGGTCAAAGGTCTAAAATTACATCTTACAAGTAATGGCTGAAGGAATTTAGATTGTTTAGTCTGCAGAAGAATGAAAAGGAATTGTGATAATAGCCTTCGGATACATGAGGGTAGTGGCAAGAAGAATGAAAAAAAATTTCCTCTGCATTTTGTGCATAAAAGAGGAGGTAATTTAAAAAGGAAAAATTATCTTAGGTACCAGAACAGTAAGAATATTGTCTCTATTGTAATAAATAAACAAGCATTGAAATAGATCGTCTAGGGAAACTGTGAAGCCCATTATCACAGGTATCCAAGAACAGGTTAGAAAAACAAATGGTAGAAATGGTGTACATATAATTATATGCCCTACCTATGGCAGAGATGAATCAACTAGATAACTTCTTAGTGTCCCTTATAGATCTCTCTTCTCTGATCTTATGATTGATAACTATGTGATGATGGCAAAAAAATGCACAAGAAAGATGTCCTCTGAAATCCTCTGGCTCTCTTCACCCTGAATATGTGACAGTGAATCAACAAAGGATTTTTTCTCTAAAAAATTTTCAGCGTTTTTGATCTGAGATGTGACTGTCATGATGTAGCGATGTTATACTAGCACAAGTCAGCCACTCTCACAATGCTCTGTAACTTAATTTCACAAGTGTATTATTAGATTATAAGATTAGCAGATTGCTGAACAGAACAAGCCCATGGTGCAGAGACATGTCCAGATGATACGAGCTTGCGCTGTGTCCTAGTAGACATTTCTGAGCCCAAACATCTCCCCTCAGCAACCCAACCACTTGCTCAAATGTCTGTTCCTGCTTGTGACAGATCTGAAAAATTACATTTTGCAAAGAGACCAAACCTGCTCAGACAATGACAAACAATTTGAAAATAACTGGTCTGACCGGGTGTCTGAATTGTTGACAGAAAGGAAATGTTCATGTGTGCAACGAGCACGAAAGATGAAAGCCCTTCCCTGGCGCTCTTCTCCCACTGAAGCCCTTACTCTGACCTGTGGCCTCACCAGATGACCTGTGAGCAGAGAACAGGGAGAGTATAAGAAAATAGTTTCTACTAAGGTTTTTTTCTGAAGGAAAGTCTGCCAGAGATGCTTCAGTTATATCTTTCATATTACCTGCTATCTATCTGTAGAGTTAGTAAAGTGGTCTGGAAAATCAGGGAATTTTGCTTTTCGGATACAGCAAAACTCTGTATTAATATGTATGCTGCATATTTATGCATTTTTCTCTTTGTACATTCGGATCCACCCAGGCCAGAAACCGCAGGGCTGGAAGAGCTGTGCGTGGCTCTCTCGCACCCCTCCAGTGCCCCTTTCCTCGGTGCCCCACAGAGTCCCATGACTCTAAGGCCAGGGATTTTGCTTCTGACTCCTCAACTTTTCTTGCTAGGTGGGAGCCCTGGGCAGCATGACTCTTGCCTATGGCAGCTCCTGGCATAGATACCACCTGGCATGTGAAGTATTTCATATTTATAAAGGACTGAAAGTATACTGGGACAGTGACCGCTTCTCCCTATGAGCATCTAGAGTGTTAAACACAACCATACTGCTGGCTCAACTCATAGCTATACCCCAGTAAAAATAACTTCCAGGACTGTATCCACACGTATGTTGGTCCATTAGTCTTGTTTGTCTCAAAAACTAGGCAAAGACGGTTTTTCAGATATTTCCCATGGGGAAAGAGCTTCACATGGCCAGATTATTTGGAGATACTGGTTTAAATGACCTTGATCCTGCAAAACTCTTTTTTTCTTTTTTTTTAATCTATTATGATCCCTTTCTCATATTTTAATCCAAAAGAAAGTGCATTCCAATCCTTTTCATCCCATCCTCCAAACTCTTTACCAGTGGAATGGCCTGCTATGGCTGCAGGACAATTCTGGCTGGAATGAGTTTTAATTAGCTGCCAATGATGTCATGTCCATGTCTGTGTTAAAGGCACAGGTCTAAGTGTTTCTCCTTATTTAATGTACTGTAGAAATTCCATTTTGGGATAGCATTAAGACGCTTCGGAGCCAATCTTGTATTTCTCCTGTAGTTGAGACGCTTGGCCTTCAGCCTTCTGACTTCTGACACTACCCCAGTTGTGCTATAATGGTCCAGAAATACACTGCCTGTTGTGTTTTATTGCTTATGTGAAAACTGTCCAATTCCTTGTCAGTTGACAAGGGAGGAGCGTCGCATTGAAGGATTGCACAGCTGTGTGTCTGGGAGCTACGTTATTTCACACCAGCAGCAACCTTTCAGTGTTTGCGCAGCAGCCCTGTAGAGCCTTGGTGCTCTTGCCATACAGCGGAGAGCAAACCCCATTGTAGTCACTCTCTCTGCCAGAGAGACTAACGCATGTTGCCAAATATCTCCCCTCAACACATTTATTGAACATTAAAACAGCAGAATAGCGTTGAATGAAGTCCAGTAATTTTATAGGATATATTTTAGTCACTAGACTTTGAAGACTAGTCCAATGTTAATTATAAAGTTTCTGTGTCTGGATAACATATTGTTAACAGTTATTTTGTAAGTGCTAATGGCAAGATGGAAGATTTCCAATAGTTTTATTGAGGAAGTGGCAATTAAAATGTTGAGCACTGCAACATACATACAAAATAAAAATAATCCTGCATACACAGCACTTTATGTCTAAAAAAAAAAAACCAGAAAAAACAGGGATGAATATTTTCCTTTGAAATAAATGCAACCATTTTATTTCTAAAAAGTTTTGCTTTTGAAAAAAAATAAACATTGATTTACTTGCCAACTTCAAATGTCACGAGTCTTGAACAAGTTTGACATTGTTTAAAAGCACATCGTGAAACTATTAGAAAGCTAAGACAAGTTGCTATGTTATGTTTTTCCACACACAAAGAGCAACAATATGTTCTCAGTTTGAGTAACTTCTTTTAGATTAAGGGAAACAAAACAAGAAAGAACAAAAGCAAAGCGTTCACAAGAGTGTGTGGAAGTGTCTACATGGGGCAATTTTTAATGCGTGGGTGGGAAGAGGTTCTCTGCAAGTGCTACCACTAGGTCAGCTGGGCACACCAATGCTCCTGCTGCATTGCAATCAGAAAAAAAAAAGGACTATCTATGGCTCTGTATCATCCATCAATTAGCAGGCTCAACACAGATCTTGCTTTGCAGACCAAATGGCTACCACCTGCTAAAAGGCGCCCTGGTGGGATCTATAGTGGAGTGAGTCCAGCAGCACCAGGGTTGGTTTCTAGCATGAAGTCGGTCAGTGCGAGGCACGTAATCCGTGCAAGCTAAGCGGGAGCTGGGGGCTACAGCCATTTGAGTTTGGGTTTGCCTGCAACATACCTGTTTTAATCTAAACCTGCTGCAGTTGACAGGTTTTAAGGGCCTTCCTTAACGTTTTTCCAGACAGCTCTGTTTCCAGACAGCTCAGTGAGGCTGGATTTCACATCCTCTTCTGGCCAAGTGGATGTGAGCTTGCAGCCTTGGGGAGCCGAAAGCTGCTCTGGGCTTCAGGGGCATGTCCCCGGCTCCCTCGGCAGCGCCAGAGCAGGTAACAGCCTTGGCAGCTGCAGGTATCTGGGGAGAGTGGGAGATGCATTTCTTAATTTTCCAGGCCCTCCAGACTCCTGAGCATTGACCAGCCACAGAAGAACCACCCTGGATTTCCCCCTCCTTCTCTCCTTCCTCCTCCTCCTTTCTCCCTGCTCAGTGGTCCTGACATGATCTTGGTAGGTAGTTGGCACTGCCTTCCTGGTTGGGAGTTTTCTCCCTATTTCCAGTTCAATTCCTCCCCTGTTGAGAAAAGATCCACCACAGGTTTTATTTAGCATTTTGAAAGACAGATTCATTTTAGGGTAGCTTCTGATGAAAACCACTGGGGGAGCAAATGCCAGCTTTGGGCACTTGACTGAAGCACATTATTCTGCTGTTCTCTGTGTAGCCTCAGGAAATCAAGTGAGGTTGCCCCAATCCAGGGGGCAAGTCAGCCCATCTGAGATCTGAATCACCTCTGGAGAGATCTTTCACTCTTCACTGCCTACAGGGAAGTACGTTCCTAGCCCAGGTGTGACTCGTGGTTCCTGCGGTTCAGTGGGGCAAACCTGGACCATCAGTCCCGAAGGCTGCTCGCTTGCTTGCTCAGGGAAAGCAACAAACCTATGATGTGAAAGTGCACTAGCATGGCAAGAGGTGTTTTGTTGAAGCAAACGGTAATATAAAAAATGAATGAAGTGAATAAGAATCCAAAACTGAATGTTCCCTGCCTGTTGTTCCTACCTTTTCCCTTGTATTTCTACAGGAGGCAACAGAAGAAAGAGCAGGGAATCATTGCCCTTGACCTCCTTTTTTGTTTTGCTTTGCCTCTGTTTTCCCCTTTTTGCATGGTCATAAAAGGCAGCAAGGGGATTCTGACCAGCCTGAGCACCCACGCACCGTGCATGGTTCTCCAGCGTGACTGCACGGCTGTGTGGCAGAGCACAAGGACTGGGTTTTGGGGTTTCTTGCGGTCCTTGGGCAAGCTGTAGCAGAGGGCATTCAGCTTCCCCTAAAGTTGAAAGCTGTGATGCATCAGTGATGTCTGGCTGGACACAGAGGAAAGATGTCAATGTAGATCTAAAGGAGCCCAATCCCACTGACCTCCTGTGAGAGCCTAATTCTTTTTCAATGAGCTTTTAAAAAAATGTTACCTCTCCTCTGCAGTGCAAGGCTGTCCGAGTGCAGCTTATAGAACAGTGTTTGAGGGATGAGCACCTCTGAGCTTCCCCAATGGGGAATTTTGACTTCACACCTTGCATGATGACTCAGGTGTACCTCTCATCCAGCAGTAGTCAACCCTTTTCAGCCCACAGCCCCCTTTCTAATTTTTCAGGGAATGTGCCCTTCACCACAAATGCAAGCCTTCTGGCAGCAGGAGGTTGCCTGTCTCAGTTACAATTTCCAGGCCTCTTCAGAGTAGTGTACAACTTCCAGCAGATCTGCGGGCTGAGACCCATCACACATTCAAATGGCACCTCAGCTCTTTGCCTTGAAAATACCAACCTGTCTGATTTTAGACACTGAACTTTGCCTAAGAGGAGTGCCCCAGGCTTGCTCACAGCACAGGGGTAGGCTGCTCCGTAGGGAGGGGGTCTGGTGCCTCCTGCCAGCTCTCATGACCACCTCCTGCAGGGAAAGGTGGCCAGCTTTTGCTCCTAATGACCCTCAGCCCAACCTGAGCTACATGGACATGCAACTCCCACCTCTGCTGCTGCTGTTGTGGGAAGCTGCGGGAGCATCACCTGTCAAACAAATGCTTCCTGAAGAACGGCCTTTAGCACCAGTTTAAGCATCAAGTTTTGCGAGCACCATTCAAGCTGCTGAGG
Source organism: Aptenodytes forsteri (assembly GCF_000699145.1). Classification (NCBI taxonomy): domain Eukaryota; kingdom Metazoa; phylum Chordata; class Aves; order Sphenisciformes; family Spheniscidae; genus Aptenodytes; species Aptenodytes forsteri. The sequence continues at coordinate 387,594 of NW_008795686.1, read as the reverse complement.
CCTGAACTGGGCAAGGAGTGGCTGTACTGGGAGAAGCAGTTGGGGTGCCCTTAAAGAACATGCTTTAGCTAGCCACTGGGCTGCAGAAAGAGACCAACAGGTATTAGCAGTTATATGGAAAATCCGGTAGTGATAAAATAGCACTTTTGAGATGTTCAGCTGTAAAACTTGCCACAGACCCTTTTCTAAATCAATCCAAGCTTTATGTATAACTTGATAAAAGATTTATTAGGTGAGTGATAATAAATATGTAGAAAAGAAAGGTATGGGAAATAATATACCTGTAAATGGTCTGCTATACTGAGCTGAACTATACAAGAGCTTGCCTGGGACAAGTTGCTCCATACCAGTTATTAAGAAAGAAAGAAAGAAAGAAAGAAAAGATAAAGGAGCAGGGTATAATGATCCCATGTAAGGTCTACGGTAGAGAGCAGCAGTTTCTGACCACTGATGCTCTGCTTCTCCAGCTATTTCTCCAGGGTCTCTGTTAGCTTAAGAGTAGACTTTGAGGTGTTAGGTGTTGGCGTTTGTGCTGTAGTTCACAGAAGTCACAATCATACTGGAGCTCAAGATCAAAAGGCACGAGGCAGCAGACTCTGATCGGGAAACATAGATCACTGAGGTCAATGCTGGATGCTTTCTGAGAGTGGTTAAATGATCCATCTGGTAACTAATGGGACCTTGACACTGTGAATTACTGTCATTAAGAAAGTTAGGAACACCTGGAGAGAGCACTGAAAACTTTCCAGGAAGTGGTTATACTGGTACTTCTGGTGTGGCTTCAGTAGTGATTTAAAGGCAATGTGCTTGAAAGCGTCCTTGCAGTACACTCTGAAAACTGTGCCAGGACTGAACTGGTGCATGAAGAGAGAGACTCCAAGAGCAAAATCCCCTATTCACAGAGTAGACTTCTCTACTGATGATGTCGGCATTTTTCACTGGGAATGGTACTGTCAGTAGAGAATCTTCTCTAGAAAACACCAGCAGTAACGAACATTTATTTTCATTATTCCATCACCTAAAAATGTCAGCAGTGCTTTCTATGCCATCTCTCTTTGTCAAGACATATCTATTCTGTAGGGAGAGCAGTGAAAACACTTCACACCAAGTAAATGTTCATGTGTGTGACTGTTCATGTCATTATACTTTATTATAACGATTCTCTTCAAAGGTAGCATATAATATCAAATAGGCTCGTTAGAAAACAGTATGTCATTCCTGATTTGCCTCTGCTCATGGACAAAAGGTTGAGGTTTTTTTGGTTTTTGTTGTGTTTTTTTTTTCCATTGGACTCCAGCCTAAAATGAAACAGCACTAGAACAGAGGTCAAGAACTTGGAAGAATTCATTCAAGGGGAACCAGGTACAGCTTGATTCAATATCAATATTTCATATGTTCTGAGATTGTGGTTCAAACTACAAGATAGCAGAACACCATTTTTATAGCTTTCCATCTGTGAGAAGTTATTTCTCAAAGCACTCTGTATGAACAATCTAACAGATACTCATTTTTGAGATCATATATTCTGCTAAGTGGGATCTTTTTGATGCACAATCTGGCTGTGATAGTAATTTTAAAACTAGAGAGAGAGTCTTAGAGCCAGGTTCATAAAAATAAATGTCTTCCACACAAAGTTATTTTCCATGATGCATTAACTCCTCCTTTTCCAGGCATTTGCAAGAAAGTAATATACTCAATATTATATACTCGTGGAGCAAAGGAAGAATGAATCAGTGCAAGAATCATAAGGAGATGATAAAGCTTATATTTAAGTAATAAAATACACATACCCTTTCTTTTAAAAATATTTTCTTGTTTATTTCAGGACATAAATACAAATACTTTGAGTTTGAGAACGGCCAAAACTGATGACACAGCAGTAAGAGTGTTTTGCATTGATGTTCTTCTAATGATGATGCAGTTGTAGCATATCACATACGTGGTATTTCAGGCACTTTGGAAATGTTGGAAATCAGTTGCACCTATCCAGTATCCAGGACCCATCTGAGATCAGTTGTCTTGACAGGCCAGGCTGGATAAAGAACCTTGTTTTCTGTGGCCAACAGGAATTAGCATGACTAGCAACCCATGCCACTATCTTTTATTTCCCAATCCGGATGAGCAGGAACTGATTTAGAGCAGGGACGACTGGCGGTGTCCTTGGTTGCCAATCTGTAGCCAGGCTTGCCACGTGCCTTTGGACACACAGTGAGGTTTCTTAACCCACACTATCACCACACCCCTGGTTTCATCTTACCATCCTTTTGCTGTGGTAACAAGAAATCACCAATGAATTTGTAGAGGCCACAGTGCTAACCCACCCAGTTAACTCAGTCACTTATGTCAGGGCTCTGTGTCTGATGTCATGCAGAAGAGTATGGGACTTGTGGATAAAACAGCTTTTTCTGGCCTTATCATCCATGACCCTTTTGAATTACAGCAACAGAATTACATGGAGGTGTTAGCATCTGTTGCACTCACTATCACCCTACATTTGTGACGTTTCTATGAGCTTTTCAAGCATGCTGCAGTGGCACGTGAGCTTCCAGCCAAGATTGCTTTGTCCTTGTGCATGTGGATGACCGACCAGGAAATTCTCACTCTTGCTGTCCCACCAATCCTTGCCCCTTTAAATTTTGCTTGCTCCAGCTCTAAGTGCTTTAAGCATATTCTATGGCTAAGAGATGAGAACTAGCAAGTAAATGCCAGAGGTTAAATCCTGACTTTACCAAAGGTGTTGGGAGCTCTGCCACTGTTTCTTGTGGAATCAGGCTTTTAGCTCAAATTGAGCAGGTAGAGAAAGCCAGGTTTCCTCGCGTATTTCCTCCCCCCCCCCGCCAGGGTGGCACCCAAGTGTAAAGAGACCAGCTTCCATATACATCTAGGATTTTTGGAAGTGTCTCTAGCTAGTCATAGCAGTAGCAGTAGCTCAGACCAAGCTGTTGACTATCAGGAATTACCAGACATTTCTAATGTGTAAGTGTTGACCAGTTCCATGGTAGATACGTAATAAATCCAATTTTTCTGGAAGAGCCAGCATTACTACATGTGCTCTGTACAGACAATCGTCCAATGCGTCATGCACACATCAACCTTACAGTGCACGCGTGGATGATTTGCTGGAAGGAATTGCCAGATGTGCCTCACACATTCAGGAATATGGGGCAACCCCACTCATGCAGATGGCTGTCTGCTGAAACAGGGTGACTGATGCTTTTTGTGGGTGAAGAAATGATTATCAGAGTGGTTCAGAAAGAGATCTTCATCATCTGGGGTGTTTTGTGAGGTTATAGGCATCCACCAGGGAAGGCTTGCATTTCCTCATTTGGGGTTTAATAAGGAAACATATTTGTGTATCAATAAAAAGTGAAGGTTTTTTGTTGTTGCTTGTAAGGAAGGAATTATCTAACTCACTCGTTAAAGCCAATTCAAGCTAAGACACTATTCCATTGATCTGCTCTAGAGCTTTCTTCATCCACCTCTGTAGCCTCTCAGTCTTCCAGGATGAAAGGACAATGCCTAATATGCTTCAAGGTGTCTTTTGCTCTTTTTCTTCCCTTGCTGCAGGAACAGGTCTTGGCTGAAATATGAATAGACAGTTGTCTGTCACCCACCTCTGTTCTTATGCTTCATGCACTTGAATTTTCATACCTCCAAATTTTGAAAGAGAAGAAGTCTTGCAACATGTTCTAAAGGCGGCCAATCTCCCCTTAACTTTAACCTCCTGCAGTAAACTACTTCCACAGCAGGATCTTTTGACCACAAAGGCTATTTCTTCCACTGTTTTGGGTTTTGGTAGCTGTATTGACCTGGAATAGTGCAGTTGTCTTAATGGTTCTTGGACAACTTAAAATAAAAGCAAAATAGCAACAGTAAAAGCTGATAGCAAAAAATACAGCAAATAGCTAATAGCAAAAGCAATAGTGAATGAAAGGATCAGGTCACAGGAAGGAGGCCCTTATGATGGCTTATATTATTCCAGGAGAGAGCGGCTGTAGTCTTCAGGACCTAGAAGCTCTCCATTGCTGTTGTGTTAAACCCCAGATTTGAAGGCTGATGGCTCTTCTTCAAAGAAAAAAATCATGATATGGACATACATGAGATGTAATAGGGGTTCTCTGATGTCATATTCCAATATTCTTTTTCTGTCTGTCTAAAGATTCTTCTCCGGTGGGAGCATGGAGAGGGGCCTGAGGGGGTGCCTGCTGTATGCAAACATGCTGTAAAAATAGCAGCAGTTTGAGTGCAGGGTGTGAGGGGGGATTGAACATGTGCATGGCATTAAGCCCCAGATCACCTTTATAATTTAAAGCGATGAGATCAGCAGAGCTCTTTGGAGGTATAATTCCCTCAGACAGCACCACAGATGCTCTGCCCTCCCTTAAAGACAGAAGGCAACCCAGGCTGAGTGGGATCAGGGGGCTTAAGGAAGAGGCTTCCCCTGAAATAGTCCCAAGAATGGAAGCACTACTGGGTACTAGGACGTCTCCTCAGCAGAAGGAAAAGATACATTTTGAAATGCATAGGGAGACCTTTGGTATTTCTCCCTCTCCAGATGACTGGACAGCTAGAGGGAATCAGTACAAGTCAGCTTAGATCCAACTGTGAAACCCTTCATATAGGTCTCCATTACAGGAATCCTCTGAAACTTCAAGTCTGGAGAGTCCGCTTTGGCCAATCTAAGAATAGAAATGAATGAGGACTGATCAACAGCATGGTGAAAGAGGCTTTGTAGATCTCAGAAAAGAACAGAGAAGATAAAGGGTGTTTCGCACAAGCATTCAGCTCTGGAGATGTTTGCTCCAGCCTCTGACTCTCCATTACTTAACGCAAATGTTGCAGAAGTTTGGAATGGCACTACAAGTGCAATGTGTGGATGCACTGACATTTTCCAATGGGGCATATTAAAAATGGAAAGAAATTAGAAACTCATATGTGGCTTGTAACTTCAAACATTTCGACAGGCTAAATATATGCAGAGTGCTTAACAATGCTGTGCAATGTTTTTTTGAAATATATACTCCCTAATGTACTTGTAAGCAGGGGGAGTTCAAACAGCAATCAGCCAAAACTGCATAGGTACACTCCATCAGAATAGATTTTCCTTATAGTTGCCCTCAAAGCAGCATCATTTCTCATACTATTTGAAGCTGATTTAAGTGTTGGGCCTGTGCCAATTATTTGTTAAGCCTTCTGTCTTTGTTTTATAGCTTATATGATACAACTGACCAACTCACGGAAACATCTGTTGCACGCAAAGGCAAAAAGTACTAGGATCCTACCAATGTTTAGATGGCCACTTTGTCCCTTTTCTGCCATCATTACCTCTGAGGGTGGCCTCAAATGCAGATTACGCTATTCTGAAATGTTGTTTTGTTCATTTTGTAGAGGTGGGAATTTATTGCTCATTTAATCTAAGTCGATCTTTGTTAGCTAAGTGTACAATTAAAATTACAGTATTTGATGTAGATCTGGGTGGCTTATAGCACCATTCTCTCACTTCTAAGCACAGAGTTAAAGTTCAGCCAGAGGTCTTGCATAATATGAGTTTTTAGGGATTTTAGTGTAGTCCCCACTGGAGTGTTATCTACAACACAAACAACTATACATCATTTGGCAATTCAGGACAAAATTTGATTAGGAGACACCCTATTCTAGCTAATTTTAACATATCGAAGAGTGTTCTCCCTTTGCACAGCAGTTATTTCTGGCAAGACCTGAAATTGTTAATGAAGAAGAGGAGATTGGCCATACTATCTAACCTTCAAAGCGTATCAAATTTGGCACTTCTCTTAACAGATCTATAGCATGGTATTTCACCTAAAAGATTATATTGAAAGGTGACTGACCCAGTGCCAAGGAGATTTGAATCCCTTACTCAGAAAAAATTCTTTGCCTTTCATTATGTTTCATAGGTTTTATGTAACCCAACACTGCCTAGTGCCTTCAGTGCCATATTCTCTGAACACCTTGTAGCAAATGGCAGCATTTTATAGAACAGGTTCCCTTCCTCAGCAAAACTGTTGCACATTTTAACAGTGAGATTCATTTTGCCTAAGTCTATCTGTGTCAAAATTAAGTGTCTAGTTTAAGCAAGCTCCTCCCACAGTAAATGGAACGGCTAAACTCGATTGAGGGACTCCCATACCAAGTACCACTGCAGTGCCCCTTCCCTGAGCACCTGCTGCTCTAAAGACGGCGGCCAAAGCCTTCATCCTTCACCAAAGCATTCCCATGCTTTATTCCATGTTGTTGTCCTACCTCTTTTCCTCCATCTGCTCAGTCTAAGTCCTTCACCTTTTACCTTCCAAGTCCTAAATATCAATCTTCTGCTTTATGGCAGTTTGTAGCATACATTGAACCATCAGCTTTGTTGTCAGATATTTATATGGTATCTTTTATCTTGATGTGGAACCTTATCCCACAGCTTCTTGTTTTAAATAGCTTATCATTCATTAAATTAGATGAGACTTAAATTTCATTCAGTTTTCTCATTAGAAGTAGTTAATCTTTTTCTGGTGGCTGTTACCTGATCTCTGCAACAATGCAAACGACTTTTTGTTTCCCCAAGAGTTGGATCTCAGTGTCTTCTGTCTCCTCTCATTCTGTCTGCATATATTCTCTTATTGAACATACATACATACATATTTAAATGAACTGCCTAGGATGTTCATGTGATGGCATGTTATGCCTACCTACACGTCATTCTCAACATCTACCTGTGCCTGTCAATTGATAGAGGCTCCACAGCTGTCAGTCCCCCTAAAAGAGCAGACCAATTTCAAAGGAATTCAAGAGATGGTTGGATGCCTCAGAGATACAAAGTGCCTTAAACCATTGTAAATGTAGGTACCTAAACAGAGGAGGAAGATCTTATTTAGTACTTTCACCAAGACACATGTAAACAGAAATCAGCCTGTAGTGGCCATGTGTTGCCTGATCCGTCAGCACTGGACCTGCCACAGTATATGCTGCCACTTCACTAGGAAAATGGGTAGATATGGGAGGGCTATTGAATGGTAGAGGACAACAGCGAGTTGAGAATGCTGGAAAAGATATTAAGGGGCATAGGGCAAAACTGGGGAATCAAGTTTGTTTAGCTCTACTCTCATGGAACAAACTGTTTACTGTAATTGTCTCTTCTGAAGAGCTGTTACTTGCTGCTTTGTGCTTCCCTGACTGTTTCCTTAGTTTTATATGATATTCTCCTCACATCTCATCTTCTCCATCTGACTGCTATTTAGTTTCCCACTTATTTAGTCATATAAAGTCATCTATGTTAAAAACAGACATGGCTGAAGTTTTGTTTCCTTTTTTATATAAAAGAGAGGGGGAAAGAATCCCAGCTTGCAACAGAACCAGACCAGTTTACCAAAGCTGCCCACCCATTCCCAGCCAGCCTGGGGACATTTTATTCAAACGAGCCCTTCCAATATTTCACAAAGCCAATTCCTTGACTGATGAGGTTTTACTAAACCACTAAAGAAAAACCACCTCCCTTCCACTGGTTTACTCATCTCTACCAGTATAAAATTAAATTTTATACATTGAGAAAATTGAGGTTTTTTTTCTTTTTCCTGCAACAAAGATACAGAAGGCACAAAACTGGCTGCAGACACTGAGTCTTATACAGCATTATAATGTAAAACTTAATTACATTCAGGTGACTGACCAGTACAAGAGAACACTCCGAGGTAATTTCTGGTTTGGGCTGGTGGTCAACATAGTGAAACAAGCTTTGGGTCAGACTTGGGTCAGGTTTGTCTACCTTGTAACAGCAAAATCTGCCATCTTAGAACTACACTGCTTCACCAGATTAACACATTAGGAAAACCTTTTTAGAAAAAAAGTTGTAATATAAGGAGAAGGAAACAGAGAAACAGAGGCAGGAGCACAATTCGATGTTATTTCAAGAAAGATGAGACTGGATATTGATAATCATTTGCAAAGGATACAGCAAAAACTTCATAGCAGAAACATCCACTTGAAACAGAGACTGGAAGTCAGCCAAACCCCCTAAACTGCCGACGACAAATCATGGTTGCATAAGACATCCCCCAAATCATAGTAGAAACTAAACAGGGGAGTGAGCAGAGCAGATGTTTGGAGGTCATTAACAGGAGCTCAGTTTTCCTTGCCTGGTGGCTACCTCTACAGATATCTGATTCCCAGAAATTTCCTTGACCTCCAAACATCTGCTCTCTTCTCCTGTTTTCTTTACATCCGTACTGCAGAGAGCCTCATGCAGTCATAACCTTTTCAGTCCTTTCTTATAAAATATTTGTATCTCACTCTCCTAAATCATGAAGGAAAGTATTTAGCAGGTCTGGACCTATCATCATTCATGGTAGGACCTTCATGTTCATTGTGGTTGATGCTAAACTGTATTACTTGGCTTTTTTTTTTGCTGCACACTGTGAGTGTGCACATAAACTGTACAAATAAGCTACTCTAGAGTACTTAGTTCTTTTGATTTGAACACTTAGACACTTTCCTTATGGTCTATATTTTGCCATTTTACTGCATTTCTTTATCTGCTGCCCTTTGTCAAGTCCTCAGTCTCCATGAGAACTAGACATGCCCGAGACAGCTTTATTACTTTGCAAAACATGGGGGCCAAACACATATTTCCAAGTATGATTGCTACTGCTTTTCCTTCCTCTAATGGTCAAGCATATCTAGTGAAAGTTGTTGTGTACAACGAGCTCTGGTATTGCTCAGGAGTCCATTATCTATAGCCATTTAAAATGTTTTCCCATGGGACAATAATAACCAAAGTCATTCTTCCTTTTTGGATGAGTAGTACCATATTTGCTCTTTTTTTTCTCAAAATTTTCCATACCTCCCAATTTTCCTGGAAATCAAAAATAGATTACATGTGCTGCAATAAGCTTCCTGGCTAATCTCTTCACATCCTTCAACACTCATGGCTAGCAGATAGCAAGTTCCTTGTATGATCACGTATTCTAATGTGATCACTCCTGCTTACTAATAACTTTCTAGAGTAAATATTTTCCTTGTATTATCTAGTTTACTAAGTTGTTTTTTTTAAAATCTTTTTTACTGAAGTGTTTTGTTCATCTTTTTCTCAGAAAGCTTTTGATATCCCAGCCATTTTGGAGTATTTTTTCTCTGTTCCTCTGCTCACACACTTGCCAGAATAAGGTGGTTTTTTTGATTAAGGAACTGATTTTTCAGCACAGCTATCAATACACCTGCAGTTAGAGAGGGACCAAGTCCATTTTTCATTATTTGAATCCATGGGGCAAATTCAGCAGTTTAGGATTTAGAAGTGAAGAGGACCTTGGAGTTGAAAACTGCAATCCTTACATAGGAGCCTAACTCAGAGACTGCTGAGAGAGCTCAGCAGTCAGCAGCCACCCCCAGCCTTCAGGTTATTTTGTGGTTTCTTCCCTCCTCTCTCACTCTGTTGACGTCCCTGGGGGTTCTCTCTATGGCCACATTTTCTTTTACTCACTATTCCTTAATTTGTAAAATGATCACATGCCTTTTTTTACTGTCTCAGTGCTGAAATCACATCAACCCTCTCTCTGCCCTACTGTCCTTTGCATCTTAGTTCCTGCCCTCATTTCTGCTCGCTTCTCTGGATGACCATGCTCAGGGTCAGCTCAGCTGGGCTGACACTGAGGGGGAAAGCTCCTCCTGAAGGAACTATTTGGGGTTTAGGGAGTCAAGGTTTGACTCTGCACTCCACTCTGATCTTCCTGTGGGTGAGTCAGAGGGTCCACCTCCCCAACAGTTGCCACTCTCGCAGGGGCGGACACATGCAGACATCCTCCTGGAGGAGAAACAATGGGCTGAAGCCAAATCCAAACTGTTTTGAACTCTTTGGATGCCCTGGACCTGGACGGACCAGGTGCTCTTAGTGTCAGACCCTGCCCCTTCCTGCTTGCTAGGGAAGTAATCCCTTCCTCCCAGGTGGGAGCAAAGCCCCCACTCCCTTCGGGGTCGAGCCCCCTCCCCCCAGGCTGGATTACTGTGGTTTGTGTGTCAAGCTAAATGCATAGGTGATACACAGGCTCCAGCTGGTACAAAAAGGAGGCATCTGTCATCTCTATGGCTCAGGCCACCATATGCACATCATTCTATATTCAAATCCTTCTGGTGGCTTCCCATCAGCTTCCAGAGGCAGTCTGAGGATGCAGTCCTAATTTCTGAAAAAAATAATGGCTTAGGTCCCAGCTACATCAAAGACCGGGTTTTGATCTGTAAATGACTGTGAGAGCTGCACTCCTCTGGGACAACAGACTTTCAGACTTGCTGACAAAAGTGTAACAATATCCAGTAGCAAGGAGACAGAGTTTGACAAAGTCAGCCTACTCTGAATAAGAAGCAATTTCCTAACTGTGAAGGTAATTAAACATGGGAGCACTTCACCACAGAAGACTGCAGACTTCAGTAAGCTTAGGCATGTTTCTGAAAAGCATCACCATCTGGCACCTCTGGCAACAAAATGGGTTGGGTCTAGGTTTGCAAAGGGAAGGAGGAGGCTGGCCTGCATGGTCCTGATGGTCTTTGCTGTTCTTGGACTCTGGGAGCTGACGGGTTCCTCTGGTCATGCCATTCTTCGATGGTCATTCTGAGGAGGAGGAATAGTCTCACAACACTTGCCTTTCCTCGTTAGGACAACAATTGAAATGAATCTTATGTTTCTGAGCAGCAGACAGCAAAAGACTGCCTGAGAGGTCATAACCTGGATGAAACCTCGGAATGCTGCGATTTTGCTTTTGCTTTCCTCTGAAGAAGCGAGGAGTCTGGCCTCTCACTGTAGTGGCCTTGTCTTGTGTCGACTTCTCTGAGTTAGCCTCAACTAGACAGCTCCAGGGCTGCAACAGCACAGAGCCTAGGAAAGGTTTTGGGAAACTGGATAAATACCTGGTTAGCATAGGTTGAGTTCAGAGCTAGCAAGGGACATGCTGGGACAGGATGGATCAGCACGCTAAGCTGGTGTAGCAAACCTTTGGGAAAAGCTTGGCTGCTCAGCTCACAGGGTCGGACTCCTCTGTGCACTTGGGTGAGGAAGGAATTTTCCTTTCCATAGGATTGGTAGGGACTCTAGAGATATTTTGTCTTTTTCTCTTCTTTGTGGTACTGGTTTTCCTACTGGAATAATTTGGACATATCCTGCCTAGTCATGTCCCCACTGTACAGGGACTTCCTGGCTGATTTTGTTCTCTGCATGCAGTAATCTCTCAAAGCCTGACGTGTGTCAGTCTTTGAGCAAGACACAGGCAGTTATCTGAATGGCCTGGACCAGCCATAAGAACAAAGCGAGTCATCGCGTGGTTTCTTCTGCCTTATGAAAGCTACAGCTAAGGCATGATTAAGAACTGAAGGATATATTTTTTAATCAAAGGTTGGGGGCTACCATATGTCCAGTGTTTTTTTAGGATTGGGGGTTTTTTTGGACATGGCCTCTTTCTCTGTCCTTGGAGTTCAGGGGACTATTTAGTGAAAGGATGGTTTGGCCAGAGCCCAGGTTTTGAGGTGTTATCTGTGAAGAGAGGCAGATGGAGGCTGGCTGTGCTGCACAGCAGGGTGTTGGCTGTATGTGCTGGTGATCTGTGTGAATGATGGGGAGGCAAGGGCATGGACCCGAAATGTTCTGAGTTTCAGAGGGGCAGGGGAAACAAGCTAAAACAACAACTACATGTGATGTGCTGAATGATGAGGCCAGCAGAGGAGTCAGAGAAAGGGGAATGACTGGGGCGCATGGGAGGGAGCAGAGGACTGAAAGGACATGGAGGAGTCCTGTAATCAGAGGGAATCTGATGCAGTGTCTGGTACAAGGTGGGGATAGATGTGGGAGGAATGAAGAGGCTTTGGGTTGAAAGGTTTCAAGGTCTTGAAATCCCTCAGGGCTTTTGGGAGAGGAATGGAAGTTGAGAACTGGAGTTTCATGCTGCACTCTGTAGACAGCCATGGAGCATTTGTCCCTCTGGCAACTACAAGGAAAGACCCTCTGTAGGGGGTACAGTCACATGCAGAAAACCTTTTCTCTCCCCTGGCAGCTACTATGTGCTTTGTGCACGTGGCAACTGCTGCATCCTCCTCACTATATTCAGAAATGCTATAAGCTTATCCAGGTAGGACAACCTTCCCTAAAAGGTTGAGTGGATCCAGACTCCGTCAGTCTTCAGGAAACACTGGAAACTAAAATTAGAATTTAGACTCTTCCATCTATGCCCAAACTCACACCAAAGCCCACACTTCAATCAAGAAGTAGCTGTCGTACAGATACAGCAATTCCTGAAGACCCATTTGGATGAGATTTCTGATGTTGGAAAACAAGGAAACGTGTCCTGAAAAGTGAATGAATCTACAGAAACTGTAGCTCTTAATTTTTATATCATTGTGGCTACAATGATATTTTTCTGGTTTAGCCACTGTCATTTTTTCCCCTCTCTGCCTCACTCTGGTCACTCCTTGCTGACTCCTCTCTCCACAACATCCCACATTTTGTCCTCTCATTCAGAGTATCCAAGATCTGATCATCTTCTCTCTATTGTAGCAACTTCTACCTTACCTCCTTTCTTGCATATAAAAATACAATCTCAAGAATTGATCTAGCTTGTTATCAGGGTGGATACATCTCCTCCTGCTTTGTTTCTAAGTTAACTCTGCTTTAAAAGCTGTACAATGTAGGTCTTGTTCTGCTAATACAGACCATCATCTTCAGCCAGTCACTGCTTGGTCATATCTGATTGCTTTTCTTCACCTTCTCATTCATATATATGTGCTTCTCACTGTATTTCAGTACAAGGAAAAGTCTGCCTTCAACTTCTCCACTATATATTTCTCTTCATATGCCTTCCATAGGATCCATCAACTTCAGTCCTTTCTAAATTACGGTATTGTTTTTATTCCTGCCAGCACAAGCTCAAGCCAGAGAAACTAGTAATACTTCCCTCTGATGGTTACATTCTGAGTTATTGATGTATATTGCTTTACTTGCCCATTTGTATTGCGACTAACTCTTCATGCCAAGCACATGATCCTCTCTGAGTAAACAAATAGTACCAGAATACACAAGGGAACTCAAAGCTCTCATTAAAAACAAATGAAATAGTAGTTTTCAAAAGAATGAACCCAGCTAATTAAGTCCTGCAAAATTCAATTTTCTGGGCAAAGTTCTCCAGCCCATTCATTTTTAAAATCACAGTACTTTATGTTATAAAATGTCTTAAGTCTTTGAATTTTCCCTTTGGCCACCATTGGGTCATATTTCAAATTCCTGGCACTCTTATTTGTCTTCAATAAGTTAAATTGTTATTAGGCATATTTTGAGTCTGTAATACTTTCCCCAAGTATTCAATGAACATAAATCAAATATTCATCATGTAATCATGATTCAAGTATATAATGTAGATAACTTTAATTAAGGGAGTTGTGGGATTAGAAGTGAGATGTAAAGGGTGGCAAATCAGCAAATTTTTAATCAGTTTTATCAGAACAACACAGAAATCATCATGTTTAAGTTACGTCTCCTTGCTTTTTGGCTTAGCACTTTTACCCCCACACATCTTTGGTCTTTGTTACAGGGTACCTTTTTGCCTGTGCTAGAGTTATGATTATGTGTCCATGTCATAGGTGCTCTCATTTGTCAAAGAGTGTTGGATTTAATCAGCATTATTGAATATGTTCTCAACAACATCAAGACTCAACGAACAATTTCAAAATAAGACTTGGCTTCTCCAGGATTTCCTTGCAATACACTTGTTGAAATAACTTCCCACAGAATAAGGTAGAATACGGAAGGAAACCACTAATACACTTGTAGATGTCAAGAGAGGTATTTTTCTTTTCCTTCAACTGGAGCAAACATATGCCAAAGCCTTCAAAATATTCAGAATGATGCAAAAGAGCTTTGCATAGAGTTTGGCAAATAGAAAGCAGAAGAACTGCAAGAGGAAGTTGGAGCTGACCTATTTGTCCTCATCTTTCCTTCTTCCTCAGGAGTCCTTCTGCAAAATATCACCATAAGCCCTCCACCAGTGAAGTGTCCTTACATTTAGTGAAATAGATGACAAGGCCCTGGGATGCAATATAATGTCTTGGAAAGTTCACAGTGGAACTGGATTTGTGCCATAACTATGACTGTTATTTCACTGTCAGCCCCAAAGAAAAACCAAGTTCAAAGTAAAGAACAGAAACAAGCACCTCAATAATTTTAGTCTGCTTTGGCTCTTCCGCCCAATGCTTAGCATGGGGAATCATTTTTATCAGTGGTTTGGTGATCAACATGTGCTGACATGCACAAAAGCCAAATAAATGGGAACTGTCTGTACACATTTTTCATATGGTAGCACCTTTTTGGGTAAAAAATTCAACTGGTGTGCTCAGTACCATTCCTTGTACATTCCTTGTGTTGCCATATATCATCCATCAAATATATATGAGGTTTTGTGTTCCTGGCCTATTGCATGTTTCGAGAAGTTTGTTTTCCTGACCAGTCTTGTTCAGCAACATCCTACTCTGAAATGTCTGTAAACCTGTAGCAGATGTAGCTGGATGGCTGCTCAATGATAGCAAATACTGAACCACTCATCTCTGATGAGCCTGCTTTGGGCCCCCTGACACTGATTAGTCCCAGCAGTGCACCTCAATGGCGAAGAACTAATTGGGGGCGGAGGGAGATGTTACACTCTAATGGAGCAGCTTCTCTTACCTAAGGCGGTTACTTGTACTTGTACATTCACTATCACTCTGTTCACGCAGGAGTTTCCCAAGTGAAGGCAGACATATTTCAGCTGTCCTTCCTACACAAAGACAAGGGACAGTTGCCCTGGTTTGTAACCACAACACATGGGAACTCTGTGTCTCTAAAGATGCCAGGGATATGTGTTCCCTTTTAAATAGTACTTCTCCCCCTTCACCATACCTGTATCCTGTATGATATCTATATGACTCAGTGCAAAGCCACTGCCATCATCACTGGAACAGCACGTGGAGAAGAAAAGAAAAAGAAATTAATCCTCTACTTCCCAGCAGTTCAGATTTTTACCATGAAGTGGTAACGTCTGTTACTTTTTCTGTGTCTAATGTAAGTACCACGACTACCACCACAAGTCAGCAAACACACCAGCAGCACTTGGAGTGAAGGAAAAAGGGTGGCTGTACTCCAAAGGACACATTTCCAGTGAACACACCCAGCTGAGAGCATTCGAAACCAGCTGGAAGTTCTGGTTAGTGTTCGGATCACCTCACAGGGTGTCATGCATGGCTTCTTCACTGTGTACAATAGTAGCAACACATCCAAAGTGCTCAGGAATTCATCACATTTCTGTCATGCCACTTACTGTCTTAATTTGCACGGAGTTTCTTGGATCAGGTCAAGTATGGCAGGTAGAGGAGGTTTCCATCCGCTTTATTTATTCTACAAAATTCTGGGGGTTTTTATTTTTTTTTCAGAATCCAGCAGGATGAAGACTTCTCTCTTCAGATTTTCCCTCCTGGTGCTGGGGAGCTGAGACTGCTCAGCTGTGCCTACAAGCATAGAGTAAAAGGACAGAGTAGATGGGAGCTCTTTGCATCAGTGGGAGCACTCAGGCTTCATGCAGACAGAGCAGGACCAAAGCAGACACAATATAACAAATATCTCTTCTCCACTCTGCTTCTGTTCCTGTTTCCACATATCCTTCGCCCAGCCCCAGCCCTTTTAATCTCACGTCCTTGAGGATGCACGACATGATGCAGTGACATAGCACAAGTAGCATAAACTTGGGTATAAGGAATGAAATGGGACCTCCATTGGCCCATGTGCACCTTCCTTTCCCACCAGCTCTGTAATCCTGGATCTTGGTGTGGTTGCAGTGTTTGTGTGCTTAAAAGCTGCATGACACTGGGAGGGCTGGAAAGCTGTCAGAGCACTCTATCGAGTAATCTCTCTGGTCTCTGCGAGCAGCCTTCACCCATGCTTATTTATAGGGAAGATAAGAATGTTCTTTGCTTGATTTCACCTGTCAAGGAACTTCAGGATCCTGACTTGTATACACACACCTATATTAAATCAGAATTTAGCCTGCTATGTATTTAAATACATTCATACAGACATACACATATAAATCTATATTTACACCCCCAAGTATATATTCACTATACGTTGAATATATGCTGAACATATATTCAACAGACATTTATTTTGAATGTTTGATAAACAAAGTCAAATTACTCAATTTCTGCACTCGAAAGGAGAAAAAAAAAAGGCAGACAGAACAGGCAACTTGGCTATACTCGCCTACGAAAAAAATTTAATACTCCCCTAGATTTTGATGCCAGATGGAACCAGTCATGATCCTCCAGGGTGATTTCCTGGGAAATGTCAACATCATGCTCATAACTCCAGGTCAAACTATTGCGTATGAACACAGCGAATCAGGAGGAACATTCCTTGTGTTGCCGGGAGGCAGGAGATGGGCTCGTCTGAGGTGAGCAGTGGAGAAGAGGTAATAAAAACCCACATGACAACTGTGTTACTCAGAAAACAAGCACAACCACATAAGCTGGCAGAGGTTTGCTCTGTACTTGCTCCAAGCTCCAAATGACCAGCACAGGAGGAGCCAGCGCATCTTAAAAACATCTTTCCCTACAATACCATGGGTATTGCTCCCCAGATAAGCTAAGTAGATAAAGGCAAAAGTGTGTAGGAATATGATGGGGACTTTGAGAAATTCAAGCTTGATGAGGTAAAGACAGATCCAGTGAAGAAACTGAAAAAAGCAAAACAACCCAAACCACAGTTTTGAAAAGGTAATGGTAGATAATCTATTTTCATTCTGCTTGAGAAAAGTGATGATGCTATGGGCTAGATTAAAGCATGGAGGTTACAGTAGGCTTATACTGGAGTCCCCAGTTATTGGACTACCTAGACGTGGACTTTACCTGGCTTGTAATGGCCAGTAAAGTACCTTAAGCTTTAGGGGACTCCTAGGCTGTAGGAGGTGGTGGAAACCATGTGCCTGTTGGGGAGCATGGGGGTGGCAGGGAGATGCAGAGCAGAGCAATTCTGGGCTTGACCACTCCTGTGCCAGCGGGATGTCAAGGAGATACCTTACACCAGGTCTGTGTGGCTGGAAGCCACACCATCACCTCGCCTCACAGCACCCAGGTGCAGAGTCTGGCCATGGGATGCATCCGGGAGCTATCTCTGACACATGCTTTTCTGCATGCTGGCATCTGTGCAGTGTGGTGCTGGTACCAGGCTGGGGTGAGTCACTGACAACCTCCCCAGCACGGCACCACCTCTCCATGTCCAAAAACTTCCCTGTGATGCCATCAGGTTGGGCAGCACTCATGGTGAAGACAATAAAAACTGTGGGTATATTTGCTTGCTGGGTGTATATGAGAGGTGGGTATTAACCCAACTTAGATGTAAGTGAAATTTGGTCATCTGAGCTTACCTTCAACTATGTCCCAGGAAAGGATGGCACATCTACTGGGCTTTCTTCTTGACTCCTCTGCCAAACCACATGCCTCAGTTATCCTGAAACAGTGTTTTCAGTTCTTTTGGGGAGGAAGGATGAAGGGACGAATGAACTGTAACTCATATCTGGGTAACACCTGTAAAAGTGACCTTTTACTTTCCTAAAAAAAAAACAACCCTGTATCTTTGGCGCACCTAAGCAAGGGCATTTCCAGCAAAGTCAGCAACTACCATTTATGCCATGGTGCTTTTTTTCTGCTGAGAAAACTCCGAGTTTCATCTCTAAGTGCTAGCAGTCCACATCTAAATATTGCTTATGCAAAGACCAAACATAGGGTAAGTTGAGGATAAATATTCCATGTTCAGGGTATAGGAGGAGTTTATGGGTTTTTTTAGTAATAGTTCATTAAAAGAAAATGGAGTACAAGAAGAGTATGCTATAGAGCAGACAGGGAATTGGAAGTGAGGTAAGTGAAAGGCATGTGATAATTTCAATTTACTGCCTCGTTCTGCAGAGTACCACATGGATGTCATCAGCATGTATGGATAACTTAGGCCATGGATGTGCTAATGATGGCTTATGGCATCCCTGCCTGTTCATTCTCTCTTGCCTATCACCTCCCCCTGCTTTCAGACTATGCTGACAAAATGGCTCTTGCAGCAACGCAGTGACCCTGATCAGGCGAGGGGTCTGGATTTGCAAAATGCCTTCTCTCCCTTAAAAAAAATTAAAAAAAGGTTTTTCTTAAAGTCATTTTCCTGACCTGTTTCACAGCCTTTCCCCACAAACAGCTGTCATGGCAGAGCTGCAGGGGCATTGTACTGCAGCTCAGAGACTGGGAGAAGAGCAGGGGGATGGAGTGAGACACAGAAATACCTCTGGCCATTATTGCCACCAGGGACAGGACATTGCAGAGCTGCAGCCTTACGTTCTGCTTCTAGCTTGGCTCATACTCACAGCTGGACTCTGGGGAAGTTACTTGGCATCCCTGCACCTCAGTACCTCGATTTCTTACATCGTAAAAAGGAGTCACCGATGGTTACCCAACCTGGTGAAGATCGAAGCTGCACATGAAGTGTTCTCTGTGAATGTGTAGCATATGCTATACTGCACACGCATGCTCTTACAAACATACGTGCACATACAATTCCTTTCCTACGGACATTTTTTGTGTCAGAAATAGGCTTACGGCCAGAAGCGAACAGGAATACTTCTCTGGGAATATTGTGCAGTTGCTAATTTCACTACCGGAACTGTGTTGCTGCGCAATCTGGCCTCCTTCCACAACTGCCTCTATTGAAAATAAAGGGGACTGATGAGCCTATGGATAATGGTAAACATATGGAACGCAGGCAGTGCTATATATTAAAAGCCAGAACACATTAAAAGGTATTTTAGTTGTTGGCAGCATAAGATCAGTGTAGGAAACATCATCTAACAGAGAAATCTCATACCAATAAGTTTCATGCTCTGACAGCATTTGGCATCGTTCTTTCACTTAACAAAAAAAATTAAAAAATTACTAATTCAAAGCGAGGGCCAAACCGTTAAGTTTCAAATTAGTTTGTCATAACTGCAAAAATACTGGATCTTTGATTTTGTTTGTGTTGGAAAGTGCTTTCATTTCAGAC
This sequence comes from Aptenodytes forsteri, assembly GCF_000699145.1. Classification (NCBI taxonomy): domain Eukaryota; kingdom Metazoa; phylum Chordata; class Aves; order Sphenisciformes; family Spheniscidae; genus Aptenodytes; species Aptenodytes forsteri. The sequence goes on along the minus strand of NW_008795686.1, from coordinate 368,519 downwards.
TAGGTCACTTGATTTTCTTTTGAGTGTACACGAGACCTTTGACTCCTCGGAGGACACAGGAGACGAATTGAGTAATGTGATGTCATTGCCTTGCGGAGTTCTCATAACACTAAATATATTAGTCACTTGCCTTGCCAGTACCAAGAGGGTAGAAAAGAAATCCAGCAAGACGATGGTATTACGTAGATGGACAACAATAATTGTTCCCTGTGATATATGCTACTTTCTCTCCATTATTTCCATCATTTTTTGTGAAGCCCATGAAGGCTATATTTCAGCTAGGTGATATTTCTCACCCAAACATTTGTCTTCTCCTTGCTGTTTACATTTACTATGCAAAATCACTGAGATTTTGTACTCAGTGACAAATTACATCCATTAAGTCAAATAGCTTAAAAGCTTGACTTTTACTTTTTACCAAGACTGGACATTGTTCAGTCTCAGGTAGATATGAGAGGCTAGATATTTGGGAAAAGCGTGTTGTTAGTTGCTGCTGGGTTTTTCTCTTGGTGAGTGGGGGAGGTATGAATGAAGGTATGGTTATACTTAGCAAATATCTGTTCACACAGTGGCATGACCATCCTTTTTTACAAGGAGCAGGGAAAGCTGCATGATTTCTGTTTCTCCTTATAAAGTATAAGCGTCAGATCCTTGCTCCAGTGAAATGCAATGTTGGATTTCATACAGGCTCCATGTTGTTCACACCAAATACTTATCTGTTGGGTAATGACAGCATATTCTCACATGGGATGGCAATAAATATGAAGATGCATAATTTTCCTCTCTTTAAGTTTTCATAGCTAGCATTCAGAAAAAGGAGTAATTTTCTGTACTGACATTGGGATTACTTCACGCAGGTTTTGTGAGTGACTTTTGCTCCTGCTTTTAATGCCACTGATTTTCTCGTGCAAGAGTTATTTTTGGTTTTATCACATGTAATACAAAATGAGTAATGGAGATTGTGGAAAGTGCACTGGGATTCTTCTGCTAGTACAGAAAATATTAAAAAAACCTCAGAGATTTATCACAATGTGTGGATCACTAAAGACATTATCTTAAAGTATAATTAGCCGTTTGCTAATTCTAAAATCAATTCAATACTTCAGGATTTTTTTTAGGGATGCTTGAGGGAAAGAAACCAGGCATGGAAACTCTTGTCCAGTGAACAAATTGTAGTTACAAGATCCCAGTTTCTGACAGGGTTAAAAGTTAAATAAAAGGTTGGTCAACCCTTCTCAAAATCTCTAGCACATAAATCAGCTTGAAGCACTACTTGGGTTTTACTAAATGGCTAGGGGAAAACTACCTTCCAAAAAATCCTACCATTGAAAGCCTCATACCAACTCTCAGTACTTCAGTGTCTGTGCTTAAGTGAGAAGTGACGTGGTTTAACCCAACTATGACTGCACTCAGAGGTATGTGTTGTTCAGAACAGCCAATTCTTAGAGACTTAAACCAATGAGGGATTAGCTCCTTCAGCTGGAGTTAGTGGCCTCCTCCACCCAAAACCAGAAAGCAAAACAAGCCTCCCTACCCTTATGGCCCTCCTATCTGAAGCTGAAGTCATGCAGACAACGTTATGTGTTCATGGGAAAGACAATGCCCATAAGTAATTGGTCATGAAACAGACGGGATTAGATTAAAGCAGAAAGTGAGAAATCCTGTAACCCCCAGGACCAACCAACTCCTCCTCCCTTTCCCCAAATCCTAAATTCTCATTCTTTTTTTAACAATAATTTTCTTCATTGTAGCCTATTTAGTCTACATAACCCTTATATATTTTACACTTTGTGATGTTAAGTCTTTCCAGAATAAAACAGAGGGTTGACAGAAGGGCATTAACATAGGGCCAATAATTTTGTATAGTCTGTAAAGTGATGTTAATGTTTGTGCTGAACAGTGCCAGCTCTCTCAGACTCTCCCCATATGTCAGATGGCCCCAGTATCAACCCTTAGTCACTGTCCACTTAAACAGGCTGTACTTCATCCTCCCTGTCAGTGAGGACATTATGAAAGACAGTGTCAAAAGCCTTTTTACAATCAAGATAAATAACATTCATTGCTCTCTCCTTGTCCATCAAACTCGTCAAATCATCATAGAAAGGCTGTCAGATTGGTCAAGCATGATTTGTCCATTGTATATCTATGCTGACTATTCCCAATAACCTTTTTGTCCTTAATATCTTTGGAAACGTTTCCAGGATTATTTGCTCCATCCTTTCCCTGGGATACAGGTGAGGCTGTCTGGCCTCACTCCCCAGATCCTCTTTTTTCCCTTTCTTGAAGATAGCAGTGACATATACTTTATTCCATTCCTTAGAAAACTCTCCCATTTGCTATAATTTTTAAACGATGGTCAAGAGCGGCCTCACAATGACATTGGCCAGCTCCCTCAGCACTCGTGTGTGTAACCCATTAGGTACCATGGACTTGTGTATGTCCAATTTGTTCATTAATCTGATCTTCCTCTACTGAGGAGGGTCGTCCTATTCATCTGGAAATTTATCCCTTAAAAATGCCCTGAGATCACAGAATATGGGCAGACGCCTTCGACTGGTAATTTAAATTATGTTCTTCAATTCATGTTCAGGGAAGGAACGTAAGAACATGTGGCTATATGTTGCATAGTATGTGCTACAGTCTACTGATTTTTATCCAAGAATATTACTGCAAGACTTACTTACATCATGCTATGAAAAGGCTAAAAAGAGAGAGCAATGTCTACGTCTGCCTTGTACATGAAAATACTTGAGCAAAAGTCTCTGCTTTGCTGCCCAGCATCTCCCTTTGTTCTTTTCAGCTATCTATCTTGAGCTGAGGTACTTTCCAAGGAAGTTTATGCTTGTGGTCCAGGCTTAAATTGCAGAGCCAGCTGTGGAAAGTCAGCCTTGAGCCTTACCAATTCCTTCCTGCCATTCTATTCTCAGACGTAATATGATGTTATTACGAGGTGTGCTGCGCTCTGGGAGATTGCAGGGAACACTATTGGCTGGTTTCACCCTAACCCGCAGGCTAATACCTCCTTGTGAATCTTCCCTGGCATGTGATCTTTTCAATTAACACTAGCATGTTACATATATCAGATACCCATCCTCCAAGATTAATGTTAAGTTAACAAGGGATAGATGCCATGAGCAGAGGAAACACTTCAGAAACATTTGGCCCAGATCCAGGCAGTTATTTAGGCTTCTTAACTCCCACGGAAGTCAAACAAGAGTTAGGAATACAGGTATCTCTAACCCTGGCATCCAAATGCATCAAAAGGCCAGCTCTCAAAGGTCCCATAGTCTTGGTGTTCTTCCTGCTTGCCTGCTGCTAGATTCAGAAACAACCAGTATTGGCAGAGGAACTCGTTCTAGCCCATCGGCTTTGACCTACCTGTAGAGAGCCACATAGCTATGAACTGCAGATGAATCACTGAGATTGCTAAGTAATGAAATCACTGACCTTAGAGAGAGGCTCCAGATGGCTCAGAAAGCAAATGGCCCATTTCAGGTTGCCAGGAGCACATCATCCAGGTGCCCTGTTCCATATGTTGCTGGTTCCCAGTTGAATGCCAAGCCCGATGCTTCACTCCTGATTTTTAAATCCCCCTGCAGAACCAGCCAAAGCTATTAAAAGGGCTGTTTCATTCATATTTTCTACTTTATTAAATTGGCTGAGTGTTCGAGTGATTCATCTTCCATTTAAACACACTCATCCCTCTGCAATTCATCTAGAAAAAGGTATAGTATGAATGAAGGAAAGTGCCTCCAAGGATGAGATGGTTTTGTTGGGCTGATGGGACTCCTGCCCTGAGTTCTGAGCAGCCTGAGAGTCTGGCTCACAGGCCAGTGCAGCGTTTGGCCCCACAGACTGTGCTCCATTCAGCATTTCCCAGACTCCTTTTCTAGAGTCGTGTTTGTGGGCTGCACTAGGTGGTTTTCTAATTCTGTGCAGCAAAACGGCAGTTGTGAGCAGTTGTACAACAGTCTGTGGACCACAATCTTTGCTCAAGTATTACAAATGCTGACAGTCTGAACCAATTCCAGTGGCAATTTGGAAAAATTAATGGTGACTTCTGTGTACATTATTTAGGTCATTATTTATCAGATTTACACAGTTCTATCAATGGAGAAAAAAATGTGTCATGTTGAAAAATGCTGTAAAGGCTCCTCAGTTCAGCTATTTGAGTTTTGTTCATTTTGTTAGCTTTTAACTGTGTTTTACTGCATATTTCCATGGTGACAGGAAAGTGTTTTATCTTCTCATTCCCAAAGCAAAACCGGGAACTACATCCCCTGATGTGTTTTGTTTGGGTGATGGGATAGGGGTCACCAGCCAATTTTTGGTTGAGGAGGTCATGGGCCAGCTTTGTTGCACAAGTATACATTTAAATTCAGAGCTATTCTACTGAGGTCTGTGGCGTTTCACCACTGTAATAATGCAAAATTTGACCTCTTATGTCCTCTTCACAGGACATGGTGAAAGCACTCCACTCCCTGGTCTTGAGTGTAGGTCACTTTTTGAGCTGAGAGGAGGACACATGCATAAGGATCCTGTGGCTCGAGAGCTCTCCTCCATTTCTGACTCCTGCATGGCCAAGAAGGTGAGCACTGCTAGGGGAAGCAACTGCCAAGGGAAATTACAGTTCATATCATGGAGGGATCTAAGTTCATGGTTAAAAGCAGTGCTACTAGAGAAAAAGCCTGCCTTCCTGCCAAAGTACTAGGTGGAGTGTCTGACTTACAGAAAATAAAAAAGGCTCAAATGCCCATGAGCAGCAAGACAAAAAGCAGACAGCAGCTTTAAACCCATGCCAGTTATTTTATTTTGGTCAAACATTTTTCTTACAAGAGGCAGCTGTAGAGATCAGGAGAAAGAAGAAAGTTGCCTCAGAAAGAAGCAAGTTTTATCTGAGGAGTCCTGGCTTTCCCAAAGGTGAAAGCTATGGCCATAGACTTAGAAAGTCAAACAGGCTCGCTGGGAAATACAGCTAGAGTTGGGTGAAGGCTCTCCCAAAAGCCTCCTATATGACTTTGGAGAGAATACCTATGTCCTGAATCAAGATTGGATGGAAAAGCTAATTTTAACTGTGTGCATGCATCCCAGACGCTTTAACAGGGGCTGAAAGCACAAGGATATTATCCTGCTGGGAGTTTCCTACCTAAATTAGGTCCTTCGAACTCCATCTTAGTTTTCTTCAGCCATGATATGAGTTTGAAGACCAGAATCCAAGGCCTCCTCTTTAAAGTCTCCAGTGGAGATTTATTCAAAGAATGAGCTGCTAGATAGAGTATTTCAAACTCATATAAAAACTTCACCTTTTTCTTTATCTTTTAAGGCAAAGGTTGGGTTTTAGTCTATTCCCACATTTAACTGTTTTTCATAGCCATTCTGTCCTGCCTCTGCACCCATTAGCACCATTCCGATGAATGTTTTTTCTGTTGTGCTAGCATTCATGATCATGGATTGAAGATTTCTTTCCATCAGTTGATGCATAAAGACATAATTAGTGAGAATTTGGGTGTTAATCCTGCTGAAAAAAATGGAGAATCGTCTCATGAACAGTTGCAGAGTAGAATGTATTTCCTCTTTTCCCATATTCAAGAAGTAAAAGTAGAAGTAGAAGACAGAAAAAAAATATTTTCTGATAGGCCTGTCCATCTCACAAGGGAATGTATAGGAGGAAACACAGTTATGGAAGGGCCTGGGTTTTAAGAGCCTTGCATGAAAGCCGGCAATATCGGAAATTGATATAGGTGTAGAGATAATACACAGCTATGAATTAAAAGTAAAAATGTTGAGACTTTTATCAAGTTAAGGTGAATTAATTACTCTTAGTTTTCCAAATTCTCAGTTTGTTCCCTTCTGTGGGACATTTACTGGAAATAGATATCAGTTCTTTCTAAGAAATACCCTGTAACAAACTGCTAAGACAGACATCATCTAGAAAAAATTTTTGGGTGATTTTTTTCTTATCCTTGGATAGAGAATGAATGCTGTGGTTGTTTAAAAATAATCTCAAAATAAATAAGTTGTTGTATGGGAAAAGGTTCTCATGTCAATGCTTGTTTCCAGGCCAACACAAATCCACAGACATTGTTTTTATCATATAAACAAGATGTCTTAGATCTAGGCTCAGACTTCTCCCTTTTTATACCCATTTATTGAAAACAAAGTACAATTAGGGCAACCAGTTACTTTTGTTTCAGAGAAATTTAGCACAAGTGAACTAGTGTCTTGAAGACAAATCAGTAAATCATTGCTATGTTCACTATGCTCTGAGGCTCATTCTGAATAATACGAAATATCAACTGACATTGGAGGCTTGAATCAAGGGACTTCAGTTTATGGCTAGCTTACCTGATTGATTTAGAGGAGGTCCATTTTGATACTCCACCTTTCTGGAAAGTTGGGCCTTTCCACATTGAAGATCTAATAGTTTTTCAAAATGTTGATTTTTATTGGACTAGCATGACATTCTGTGGTGAAGTCTGAAAACTTTCACTGGAGTCTTCTACAAGGAAAACGAATATCTAAATGTTCTCTTTTGCCTCAGCATAACTATCTCAATTGTACCAGATCCACTTGAGTTCCACCTTCTCTGGTGTCCTGGCAGCAAAAATGGCAATTTCTTTTTTTCTGCCATGTACTCTCCTTTGCAGTTCTCTTGCCTTCTTGAATGCTAGGACTGGGAGAGATGGAGTTTGCAGCACATTTGAATGTCACCAGATTCAGTCTATTTCAGAACAAGCATGGGGAAAGGGAAGCACAGGGCTTTCAGAAGTAGGTCCACCAGGGAGTCTGCTACTAGTACCTCTTCGCTTCTGCATTTCTGAGCTGATACCAGAATGGGAGGAGAAAGGCACTCAACATTAGACCTATGCCAATAAGAGCTTCATAAATCAATAAAATCTTCACCTAACAAGATGATAAAGCTTCATAGACAATTCATCCTTTGGAAAAAAAAGGTAGGGTAGAATAATATCAAATAAGTGGGGGCCAGTTTCAAGCACAGGAAATAGCTTGTTGTTGCTTCCAGGTTGAATATGACAGAAGGTCATAAATAGTCTTGCTTCTGCTGCCTCTGTTGCCTATGCCACAGCCCTTTAAAGCCAAGCTGGCTGCCTGGGAGTATATATAAGGAGGTAAATACTGCTGGAAGAGAAGGTAAATTTTCTGACTCCCCATCCTTCACTTCCCCTGGCAGCAGGCAGTACTATGAGCTAATTCTCCAGAGCTCTCCTCCTGCTTCTCTGTCCTAGGGCTAGTCCTTTTCCTTCCCACACCCACCCCACATCATTTCATTGTCTCAAGCGGTCGATTCTTGCCTGGACAATCCCCTATCCACAGGGCAATAACAAGCCAGTGACATTCACGCTGCTAGAAAACTTTGAGCTGTCTTTGCACCCAAGAGTTTCAATCCGTGTCCAGCTTTACAAAACTGAAATGTTCATGAGAGAAACAGAGCTTCATTTATGACTTTTCTATAATCTCCCAGTTGTAATAGGGTCATAGAATAGTTTAGTCTGGAAGAAATTTCTGGACATCATCTGGTCCGAGCCCCTGCTCAAAGCAGGAACAACTTTGAGGTTAGGTCCAATTCCAAAGTTGGATCGGGGTGCTTAGAGTCAGATCACTGAGTTTTGAGTGTGTTCAAGAAGATATTGGGCAACCTTTTGCACTGTTTTACCACCCTCCATGTGAGCAAATTCTCCTAATATCTAATGGGAATTTGCCATATTGCAACTTGTGCCCGTTGCCTCTCAGCCTTTGCTGTGTACTGCTGAGACGAGTCTGTCTCCGCCTTCTCTCTGTCCTCCAGTAGGTAGCTGCAGACCACCTTCATCTTCTCTTCTTAAGGCTGAACATACCTAGGTCTGTCAGCTTCTTCTCGTAACACTTCTAGTAACATCACCCTCAATAAATCATTCCCTGCCTCTCTAAGGGTTTGTTATGTTTTGGAGAAAAAGACTCAGAAGAGCAATGTGGGGAAAAGGTTTCCTTTCTTCTTCTGGGGTTTGATTGGTTTTAAAATTATATATAGTTCTCATTGGTTTAGGCAGGAGAAGGAAATCAGAGTTTTAAGTTATTCTTCAGGCCAGTTTTTCTTACATAGATGTGTTTTATACCATCCTTTCCTGTGGCTGTTATATGTCTTGTTGCAAAGCAAGTTGGTGAGCTGACCTTGTGTTAACACTTGTTTCTGGAATCCACTGAGCATGGAGCAAAAAATGTTTGTGAGTACAACACAAATCCCAGCAAACTCTGCAAGCACAAATTTCACAGGTGCATGTTTCACCTTAGGAAATGGAGGCAGGGCTTTTGCCGGGTATGCCAGGTATGCCCGGGTAGCATAAATCTTTCAATGTTGCCTGAATGTTGCCTGAAGAAAAAAAAAAAAAAATAAAAAAAAAAAAAAATAAAAAAAAAAAAAAAATAAAAAAAAAAAAAAATAAAAAAAAAAAAAAAAAAATAAAAAAAAAAAAAAAATAAAAAAAAAAAAAAAATAAAAAAAAAAAAAAATAAAAAAAAAAAAAAAATAAAAAAAAAAAAAAAGAATAAAAATAAAAAGAATAAGCTATCAACAGAAACCATAAGGACTTCAGCTGACATTGAGATCTATAACAAAAGTTGAAATTATTCCTAATACACGGTGAAATACGTTTCAAGATTAAGAAACATCAACATCCCTCCCTCCCCCATTTCTACAGAGCCCAGGCTGCAAGAATGAAAGGGTGCAAAGCTGAGAGACGTAATGGGTATTTGACTCCAGAAGCAGAGCTGTAACCACTCATCAGCTGAGTTGGGAGCAGAGGAGGTGGCTGTGGCAAGCTGGACCAGAAGGAGGCAAGCAGCCAGGTGGCAATAGCTGGGCAAATAATTTCATGGTGTGGCTGTTCTGGACGGAGGAAAATGGCTTCTGACAAAGAAACCTTCTCCAGTTTCCCTTTTCCTTCTTGCGAGTGAGGAATGGAGAAAAAGCCAGAACTGGCAGGGTCCGAGTGAGCAGGGAAGGAGCGCTGCGTGGGGAGTAACACTGGCGGCAGCCCCGGGGCCACCAGTGGGACTGGTGATGGAAGATGGTTTCAGCTGCATGGATGGGGCAGTGTTTGCCTCTGCTACAAAGGGGGCAATAAATTGAGAAAAGCAGTACTGTGCATGGGAACATATGCCATCTGTATATACACGCACGGTGTACATGTGGGGGTTTTTTATGTTCCGTCACGTTAGAGCCAAATGTTGCTGCAGCATCCAGTGTGCCCAATACTGGGGCCTGCAGCTGCTTTTCATGCACAGCTTCTGCCGGTAGAGACTGGATCATGTTCAGAAGCAACATGTGGTGTGCTGTGCATTAGATCAGCTTTGGTCACATTCAAGCATAGTCTGAAGCCCACTTGCATCACATCTACTAATGTGCAAACCAGGAGTAAGCTGGCCCAACATGTGCTCCAGGCACTCTGAGAGACCTCCTCCTGGAGGGTACTTTACATTTACACACAGGGGGCACTTGAACTGAATCTTCTTTGGGGTTTATACGACTGACTTATGCCAGTTTAGCCTCAGTCCCTTTGCTACTCTCTTTGCAAGTATGTAAGAAAGTCTAGCGTGTTGTAAGGAGACCAGAATCTCTCACAGTGTAAATTATGGGTGGTGCAGCTGGCACTGTCTTCACCTCAGTTTTGAGCATAGCTTCTTCAGTTAGCTATTGGAAACAACGTTTTTCCTAAGCTGGTCTGGTAAGACTCACACCCTAGCCCCTCTCCCCTTGCAGATGCTGTTAAAGTTTCCAGGCGCAGAAAAATTTTAGGAAACACGTCCGTCCAGGAGGAATTCTTGCACCTCCTTGGGGCTGCTTTTCAAAGGCCTTTGCCACAGCCGGAAGGAAACCCTTGTATATGAAAATAAAGCTTGGGCGTCCCAATTTCTTTTATTCTGAACATCAAAATGAATTAAACGTCTCACTCTGTAGGTGTCCATGAGTTCACTGAAATATTTCTTTCCCATAAAAATGTAGCGGAATTAAAAAGCCAAATAAACCCACCCCAGAAACCTGTCCTTCACCTCTACCAGTTGCAAGCTTTAAAAACTGCGAAACAGAGCGGAGCCTTTTCAGGGTTCACACTGAGAAGTTGTTGAAAAGTGTAACCAAGCATGACTAATGACTGCATGGCGTGGGGTATTTGCATGGATTCTGTTTGCAAGCATCAAGTGTGTGAAACCAGGTCATCTGAGGAGGAACATAAGCAGCACACGCAGGAACACAGGCAGAAATTAAAAGGCTTGCGTAGTGGAGGACAATCACAGCAACACAAGCAGTGTCTCCTGATACTGGGTGGCTGCTCAGTTGCATCCAGTGAGAGGGAGGGTGCATTGTTTACCTGCAGGGATTGATGTTCATCAATTAGAAACCAAGGAGTAGTAGGAAACAGATAATTAATATCAGGGTATTAATGCTATCTGTAAATTAGGACAACAACCTGCATTATGAGAGTTATTTATTCCATTGGAAGATAATGTAGCTCATCAGAAAGTATTCAGTATACGTTGCTCAGTGCTCCAATCTTCCCTCTACCGTCAGCACTATGCACCATAAAATACAAATTCCAGAGACTAGGCAGGCTTTCACGCACTGAGCAGCTGTGTGACACCTCACGTCTGGTTGGAGTCAGTGGGAAGAGAGGTGCTCAGCTACTGCTGTGGACTGAACTCAGCTGCAGGGGCATCTTTAGAGAGCTGCTAGGAGGAAACTGTGAGGTTCTTGCTCCTGTCTATAGTATGTATGTGTATGGCTTTCATCAACCCCACATTATGTGACTCTCAGGATGCGACACATTCATCTTACTGTGCTTCCCCAAGGAGGGGAGACCAATGATTTCCAGGGCCGCCTGTCACTGGAGGTAAGAGCTGGAGGTACCGAATCCAGAAGGGAGAGGAAGGAACGGGGAGTGGCTCGCTGGGGAGGCCTGTCTCTCTCCAGCAACGGCAGAGGCGCTGGGGTGAATGGTTTGTAGACCACTCCTGCCCAAAGCGTTTGCTCATGGCCTTGCAGGGAAGCTGAGCTCAGCTCTCCCTGGAGCTGCCAGCCCCGCACCTCCTTCCCTGCCCTGTGCAGTGCTGCCTTCAGAAAATGCTATCTGGGGGAAAGTTTCAAGAGCAACTGGTGGCTCTCCAGAAGTGCCTGTAGTCTTGCAGTTGGGTCAGACTTGCAGTCACATGCAACCCCTCAGCTGAGAAGGGTTCAGCCTCCCCCCAAGCCTACGTTGCAGTGTGGCAGGGCTCCACTCAGGAAGAGAAGGGATGCTCTCTCCCTCCCCATCCTTCTTCACGGGAAAGGGATGCAGTTTTCCACCCCAAGGATGCTGGATCTCTAGCATCAGTGTAAGTCTGCCTTCAAACCTGAAGCAGGGAGAGGAGAAGCCTGCACAGTGAGAAGAGGAGGGATGGCATTTTGCATGGTGGGAGCTGGCACGGGTGCATGGCCATGCACAGCACTGGCTTGCCCTGCCCTCCCTGGTAGGGGTGCAGCCCATGGGGTGCAAGCCTGCCTCCATCCCTCCCTCCCTCCTGCCGCCATCTGGCACTGTGTGGCCAGCAGTGCTCTGGGGAGGACAGATTGCTCCCCATTCCCTCTACTTGTTAGTGGCGGTGTCCAGCTAAAGAAGCACAAGGCTTTTTTTCCCATGACAACTTTAGACAAGAAGGGTCAAAAGCACTCTGGGATTATGAAAGAAAAAGATTGCCAATTAAACCCTCTTTTTTTAATATATTTTGCCTGTTATCAATGAGACATCTAGGCCAAAGGCTCTACGTATTCATACAGAATTACCAATGGTGAATGCAAACGCCTCAAAGGCGTTATTTTACTGGACTGGAGTATGCACCCACCAGCATCTCCAAGTGTTTCTTAGAGTTTCCTCTGCTGCCGTTTACCCTCCTGTCCTATTCAAAATTTTTAAGTGTGGTAACTTTACAGGAAGGGGAGGGCAGGCTCGGGTCCGTTTTTAGGCTGAATATGATACCTCTGAATCTATTACAGCGACCGCAGTAAAGCAATATGCAGCACTGGCTCTTCCCAGAATCTGAAATCCAGTTCCTGCTGCCTTCCCACACCGCCAACTGGGAGACAGCAATGCCGGCGCTGGGGGGGGATGAGGGGAAGGGACATACGCATTGCCTGACAAAGACCTCCAGTCCAAAGGCACCAGGGTTTCGCCACAGGTATTAAACACCCGGATCTAGAACCGGGTGATTGAGGTGCCCATAGTATGCCCATGGTCCCAACCCAGGATATGTGGAATAATCTATGTAATTATATTCCCCTTAGTGCTTCAGAGAAGTCCCAGTGACTGTAATACATGCTAACTTAATCTTAGCCACAGAAAAATGTGTTTCTAATTTACAAATTCGGCAATTTTTCAATAAAAGTTGTTGCACTTTGTCTGATCTATTCTCAAAATACGGAAGTGCTTGAAGCATGACCACCTGCAATAACAGATTACTGTTCCCTAAAATATTGCCATACACCTACAATGTGGAGGCGTAAAGCTTCTCTAAAAAAGATCTTTGTTATTTTTTCTAAAAGAAAGAAACGATCCCAAAGTAAAGCTGGTTTTCAGCAGCCTCTCTGCTCCCCAATGCAACTGGCATCAAAGTCTAATGAAAACCTGTTTGCGGACACTGGATCTGATCCAAGGTACACTATTGGCATATTCTAGACCCCTTGGGACATGACTCATATAAAAAAAACAAGGCTGTCATCAGATGGCTGGTGGCTCAAATAAATCAAATTTACTTTGAAAATTGAGGCATACCAAAATTTTATTAGGTGAAACTTTGGCATTTCTTATAGTCAACTTGCACATATATATTTTTATTACTTACAGCAGTTTAAAAGTATGCTACCAATCATATGCAAAACAAGACGCGATTGCAAACGTACATTTTTTACTGGGTGGCAGGAGGAACTGTGTTGTTTTCTTTTAAAAGCCCTGAATAGTGCTGCATGTTTGTTAAAGGTGGCACAGCAGAATGGGCCTCTCTATTTTCCTATGAGTGGCTGGGCGCACATCCTCCGTTTGTGGTCTCGAGCCCTGACTTCAAAGAGCATCTTCTCTTACAGAATAATTGCTCACTAAAGCTATCAACTGCAACACAAAAAAGACATATAATGTTTGCAATGTACGTTTACAAGAGACAGACATAAATGCTGCTGAAGTCCCTCGATGGTCCATGAGGGACCTGATCTTCAGGCTTGAAGGGACTGTTCCTGCAGCAGCCCACGTGCAGAGGCAGAGCCTGGCGTTGCCACAGCCAGTGCAGCAGCCGCTCCTGGCTCAGGTGTATGGAGCTGTATAGGGTCCCCCTTCCTGTGCCTGCACCCACAGAGGCTCACCGCTTGCTTCAATGCAAAAGATGCTATCAAACGTAACAAAACAAAGGTCTGATTCCTCTAATCCTCCAGCACATGAATTAAAATCAAGGCAAAGGCCATATTTTGGAAGAGAGTGAATACTTTTGGGCTTGATGATAGAAGCCAAATCCATGAATTAAAAGAAAATACATTAATTTTTAAAAAATCTCTCAGTAGACAGGAGAACCAAACTCCCACTGACATTTCTAAACTTCATTTATCCGAGTGCTTTAAACTGATAATAAAAGGAGTAAAAAGCTTCAGATTTGGTCTAGTTTTTCCTCAAACTACAACAAAAGTCTATGGGAATATATTCAGATAGAGTCCGAGAAGCATGCTGGCTCTGCTCCAAAATAACTTAATTCACTGTGCAAACACAAAGAAAGGGAAAATAATGGCGCTGTAGATAAAAACCACGAGATTGCTATATCTGACAGTGCACTGTTTTGGGACAGAGAGATTCTTGGCCAAATACTGACACCCCCATCACAGAAAAACAAGCCGCTGAGGTTCCCAGCAGCTGGTTCCCGGGGAGCGCTGCAGGCCAGTGCTCTGTCCCGCTGAGGGATCAGGGCTTCTTGCTTAGAGAAGCTCACCCACTGAGGCAGGTGCTTCTCAATGTGGTGAGCTTCTTCCTGGAAAAGCACAAAGTGTGAATCAAAACAGAATTTGGCCCCGAATATGAAACCCCACGAACCTAATAAATGTAATGTTCGGTCATGAAGAGGTGCATTTGTAAGGAAGTGGGAAAGCACAGCCTTGGTGGTGTGGACTGAGCCCTTCCAGGAGTGCAAGGCAGAGGGTGCGATTCTTACAGACCCTCAGGATCATTGTAACTCTCTTTCCTTGAAGTAAAAGCCATAAAAGTCCCTTTTATTTCCATGGGAAGAGCAAGGCCGGGGCTGAGCTGCTGCCTCCAGAGTCTGCCATGGTGGACCAACTGACCGGCTTTTCTAGAAATCAGGAAGCTTGTCCATTTTCCACTTTGGCAGCCAAAGAAATGTTGTCTGAAGCTGACAAAAGTTATCTCTGATATACAGCATTTACAGTGAATTTAAAGTATGCAAGTTCATGAAGCAACAACCTCACTTGACATATTCCTAATACAATGGGCTGTGAAGGTTTTTCCAGTAGAAATGTGAGGCTTGATCCAAAGCATTTGAAGAAACAGTTCCTTTCATATAAGTGGACTTTCTCCTTAGCCCTTAATTCCATATGTTGCTGGGTGTGTTTGTTTAGTCTGTGGCTGGACGTAATGGCACTCTGTAGACTTGAGAAATTTCTGCAGAATTCAGGCTTCTTCCCTTATCGTGAAGGAATAGACACATACTTACTCTTGAAATAACAGAAAACTGAGTCATTAAGAGAGACATCAGCAGTATTTAGTCACTGAAATGCAGTGTTGTGACTAAAAATTTATCCCCATAGATATTTGATCAGTTTCCAGGAAAAAAAAAAAAAGATATAACAAAAATCATATGAACTTGCAAGTGAAGGAGGAATAAATTCTGGTAGCCTGTGGTTCTCTTGAGGTAATTTCTTGTCACTTCAATACACTGCTTGAATATTTTCCAGTATTAGTGTTCTCTATCTCATTGTTTTGGCTGCTGTACATATTTCCACAATTTTCTTCCCCTTAAATAAAACAAAAAAAAATCATCAGGTCATAAAATGTTTCTACAATTTAATTAAAAAATAATATTTACTGTCTGCACAATTTAATTTTGGCCTACTTCTGCATATGCATCATGATGAAGACTTTAATTACATGATCACATAGTATTTTTCCCCACAGGATTGCAATCTCTTCCTTTGCAGGATAACCTTCTTTCCAAGTCCCTAATTTTTGATAGATTGACTCTGAGACTGGGAAAAGAGCTGCAGCTGAGAAAGGGAAGTTTCTCCTCGTTACCTAACTAGCCCAGGATCTGTTCCTCAGATTTCACCTTCCAGCCATGACTTCCTTTCCAGCCCACATCCAATTCTCCCTCCTAAATCCTCTTCTGATCTATCCGTCCTTCCTTGTTTCCATCTCTCAGGCCATGCCTCGTTGCCTAAGTAGTCCCACATTTCCTTTCCACTTGCCAGTGATCCTACAGGAAACATCTTGCTGCCATAATGTGGCTCTTCCCTTTCCACCCGGCTTTGCTTTCGTCCTGTGCTAGGTTCAGATCAGAGGGCTTCCTCCTCCTCTTCCAGAGGGCTTCCCTGGAGGAGGGAGGCTGGGGGAGCGCAGAAGGAGCCACGGGAATGGTGCTGAGCTGGGACACGCTCATCACCTGAGTGGCGATGACTGTGCAGGCTGAGAGCGATGTCAGCGTGCTCAGCAGCGTTGCACTCTTCCAATCAATCCAGTAAAAAGTTCCTGCCTATGGGAACAATTTTTTTCCCAAAGCTTAACTAGTCTGGGCAGGTTTTTACAGGAGCAGACCTATCCCTGGTAGAAAGGTCATATAAGAAGGGCTGCATCCTCCAGCGCGGTTGTACTTGAGCTTTCTTTTTTAAAAGAAAGGGTGACATCAATTTCTTCAAGAAAGGCAAAGCTGTTTATTTTTTTCCTAGTCCAATCTTGGATATGGCCATACATTTTCTTTTGCCATAACGTTCATCTGCTTATTAAAAGATTCACCCAACCACAAATGACCATTGGGAATATTCAAATCACAGTTTTGCAGAGTTGTTAGCAACTGAAAACATGATCTTCTATTGGGATATGTCAACAGTCTTAGCAAATGGTAGTACAGGTAGCCCTGCAATATCAGCCAAAAACCCAACCCACACATAGAGTCAGTCTGACTCTAAGCACCGGCTCAAACCCAACCTTCCTCTCAGTCTGCTGTGGCAGTGTTATATGCCAGCTGTGCCACATGTGACTGGACCAGAAGAAGCCACCAGGAGACCCTGTTGGTAATTTCACTTATGAGTGAAGGTTTCTTCTAACACCCAGTGAGGAGATGATGGGGCAGTACCAGAGACAATCTCTACCTCCTGACTCAGCCTAGACACAAGGGAGTCCCCTACTAGAGCAGCACAGGTGAACCCTGCATCCCCATTCTTCAAAAAATCAGCTTTCACAGCCTGTGCCATTGTGGGAGCATTATTTGGAGGGAGCACTACCTTATTTACATTCTTTTTCATCATTTCAAACTTCTCTTTGCCATGAATTAAAAGCAAATATTTCATAAAGCTGCATTTATGCTATGGTCTCCCAACTCTAAAACACTTGCATTAATAAGTTCCTCGTACAGGGCCTGGCATGTCCAACTGGACCTTGAAAATTCAAGCTGGAGGATGCAAATTTCACAGAAAAGAATAGAAAATTAGTAGAAGTCAAACGTACATGTGCAGTTGGAGGCTGGGTCCACAAGGACCTCCAGCTCTGCAGAAGACCTGTCACAGTCTTGGGTTATTAGTCTAATTAAAGAGAAGCCGGAGGCTTTGCAAAAGTCATTTCTTTTCTGCATACATAGCTGTTTTATGAACCAGACTTATTTCCTCAGTGCCAAATTGCATTTCAGAATGTGTCCTTGCTAAATAGAGTGAAATGTATTTCCATTTTTCATGACTGAACCATGTTTTGGATGAGGGGGAGGCAGGAGTCCCAGTACCATTTCCTGAAGTCCACAGCAGACCTGCCATTAATTTCAGTGTCCCAGGATTTAAGCAAAGAGATAACAGACCCTCAAATGGTTTTAAGCTCATTGAAATGTTAGTCCGAAATGAAGCATATGCCATTCAGTTAAGATGCAAATTTACACAGCTGAGGATGACAAGTCTAGTTTGACTGAAGACCGGAGGAGAGAACGATGCCTCCTCCTACATGATCTGCCCCCTGAAGAAAACATCTGCCTGCATGTTTAACCAGGAATGTGAACTGCTAATGTAATCTGACCTTTAGACAAAGGGAGGAATATCACTCCAATGTACAAATACAGAAGAGGCTAGAATGTTACGTGCTGTTGACTGTTTTCTGCACGTGTGGATAAAACCACAATGAAAACAGATAAAGGACTGAAGAACATGATTGCTTAGTGAGTCAGGGCTTCCAGGCATCTAGGAGAAAATATGGGAGCTTAAGTTCAGCCTGGTGTAATTCTTGGAAATTATCTGAAGTGGATCCATTGATGTCTTCATAGTAATAACAATGTGTATAAGGGCTGCGAAATCTGGTTTCACAACCAAATTCATGCAAGCTCTAATTTAGGCCAAAGCTCAGCACTTTCTATGAGCAGTCGGATTTTGACGGAAGAGCTTTTTGTAAGGCTCCTTTGAGATTAGAGAGCTTTCTAGGATCTGGTTGATTAAACTTAATACTCAGCATCTACAACATAAGAGATGTGGCAGATATCACTCGCTTTTTGTCTGTGGAAACAGCAGAAAACAGGAGAGATCAGAGGGACTGGAGAGGACGCTTGTTCTTTGGGTAGATGGGGTCAGGAAGGGTATAAATTCAGTTAGTTTTCTGCTGCTTACTAGCCAAGCTACAATTTAAGGCACTTTGAGGCACCTGAGGGGTGCACAGTCCTTCTCTTTGCATATTCAAGCAATGGGTACACACAAAACCATGAAAAGCCGCAGGCACAAGTAGAAGACTTAATTCCTCTGACTGGAGAGCACATTTTCCTACAGTGACGGGATCCAGCTTTTCCATCACAAGGACTGACTGCCTCAGTAATGGTTCATACAAAGAGGATGCTCTTTCAGACTTACTGCTGGTTCATTATGGATGTGACGTCAGAGAGATTGACCCAAATGATCTGAGTCTGTGTCATCTGAAATTTCTGAGAGCAGCTGAGGGACTTGGTTTCAGAAGGGTAACTGGAGAAAAGCTGTCAGTTCACTGGAGCCTTAGAGCTCTGTTAAAAGCAGCCGTCGGCAGCCCAGAAGAGTAGCCTTGGTGGGTCTGCCAGGGCCTTCCTCGCTTGTTAGCACCAGCACTTCATGGGATATTCAAAATGCCGCTGTAATAGACCCTCCGGACACATTTGGTCTTCTCACAGCCACAAGCTACTCAGTCATCCCATAACTGACTGATGGTCAAAATTTTCTGTTCATCTGTCCATTAGCCGCTTACCCTGGATTTTTTTTTTTTTTTTTAAAAGCCATGGAAACAGGGGGTGGAGT
>NW_008795686.1:333984-349791 GCF_000699145.1 Aptenodytes forsteri | reverse complement strand
ATGGTCAAAATTTTTTGTTCATCTGTCCATTAGCCGCTTCCCCTGGTTTTTTTTTTTTTTTTTTTGCATCCGGCTAACATGGATTCTTTCACCATTGCAATGCACAAACGTAACATCTGTATTATTAAATTCTGCCCAATTTCTGTTGCAGTGGTCATCAACTTCTCATTGCGATCCTTCTGCATGTTGAAAACGCCTCCTCTCTGTCATCCTTCATCCGCAGGAGCTGCAAGCTCTTGCCTCGCTGGGAGCAGCGGATGGGGGCAATCTGCCTAGCTCGGGCTGCCTGCACTGCCTGCACCGCCTGAGGGAGGTGCAGCCTTGTCCCAGGGCCAGGACTGATACCTGCAGGGGGGATCCTCAGAGCAGGGCACCCCGATGGGCTGCTCTATCTCTATGAGAACAGTGGCTCCTGCAGTACCAAGCCATAGACCCACTTGCAGAGATGGATGTTACCCTCTCATTTCTCAGGTATTTAGCATATTCTGCAATTTTTTTTACATTCATTATAGCAACAGTCAATGCAGCAAGGATTTCCTCTGTGCGTGTTTTAGCAGTGCTGAAGTCACATCCAGATACACTTTTGAGCAGTCCCTGATGGTCTTATTGCAGTTACAAGCAGCAGACTGTGAAATAAGCTTTGTATTGTCTTATTCCTTTAATTGTAAAGAAATCCAAACGCTGCTTAATTGAGTGTAGAGCTGCTGCAGTGTTCTCCAAGGACTCCAGGTCCTTCACTCTTCCCCTTGTGAGAAGGCGGTTGTTCTTTTTTGTGTCCTTTTTTTTCAGTGTTTTGCTTGTGTTTGAACATGCTTTGAAGATTATTTACCACAAGAAGAGGGAAAAAAAGCATAGTCCAAGTGCCGCCTGTGCTGTCTGCCTCACCACCAGTTTATCTGTTGTAAAGATTACCAGATGTTGTCGGAGCTCCCTGGCATTTTAGCAGTTGTCTTCATCGCTGGAGCAATTTGTAGCACAGAAGGCATCAAGTCAGCTTCATTCAGTTGCTGGTTTTCGAATGCCTTCATTTTGGATTTCCCTTAGAGCATCATTAAACTCTTTTAAACTAGCAGCGCTCTGTTAATTTCATTAATCCAGCCACATATTCAGAAATTGCTTTTTCTATTTTTTATTTTTATGATTCAGTTTATAGAAAGAGAAATGCTCCGTGTTCTCCAGTGGCTTTTGGGACAGGCAATTTTGTAGAATTTCCACAATCCCAGCAAATGCTTTGTCTGGGGTTTTAATAGGAGCTGTTAAACTACACAGCAGGTTATACCTTTTAGCATCTATTACACTCAGTAAAACCGGCACATTTTTCCCATCAGTTACACTCTCCGTGATTATACACTGCCCCAGTCTCACTATAGGTGGGCCAGGCCTCCACTGAGCAATTAAACAAGTCATTTTCCCGCCAACAGCCAGCCATTTTAATGCTTTTCAAAACACACACACGCTCACGCGCACGCACACGCACAACCTCTCAACTGCTTGGTTCGCTGCTCGCCGCCCGCCGGGCCCTGCAGTCACTCTCTGGCATGGGATTAGGGTTACGCCTTCAGAGCCGGCAGCTGGAGCTTTTACGCTTGGCCCAACATCTGCAACATAAAGGCGGCGCACGCAGGAGCTGCTCGCTCTCTGCGTGCTGCACAGGAGCTCTCTGAGGCTTGCACTTCTGCACTGGCCAAGGCGGAGAGGACGGCAATAAAGCCCCAGTGCCGTCACTGCACCAAAGCCTAACGCTTTGCTGGTGTGTCCGTGTGAAGTGGCGATGCAGCAGGAGACCATGCAATAGCCCATTTTGAGCACTGTGTGTGCGCGGTGCTGCTACAGCAGAGTTTGAATGACTCCCAGGGTAGAGGTGGTGGTCAGGGTTTAGGGCGTTCCTTCCCTGTCCCTACACCCTGCAGGGAGCAGGAAGAGTAGTTCAACCATTAAGAGCAATTGGTCTTTCAAGATAACTATGCTGAAGATGTACAGCTGGGATTTTTCAGCCAATCCCACAGAATGAGAAATACAAACTGCAGTGAACATCCTCTCTGAAGACATCCCAACGAATTAAAGAAAAAAGCTCTTTTTACTTTATTTGAGCTGTGCTTGGGAATGGCTTGGGAGAATGATAGCTGGCCCATGCTGAAAGCCCGTGCCTGTGTCCTGACCTTGTTTATTTTGCTAGGGTAGGCATGGTCCTAACTTTTCTATTGATGCCACTCATCCTCTCTGAAGACATCCCAACGAAAAAAAGCAAAAAGCTCTTTTTACTTTATTTGAGCTGTGCTTGGGAATGAGAATGATAGCTGGCCCATGCTGAAAGCCCGTGCCTGTGTCTTGTTTATTTGGGATGACTAAGAGATTTTTTGACGGCTTTAACGTAAGAAATTTCTTCAGCTCAAGTGGGCTTCTGACTGCCTGCTGCAACACATAAATATAGCTGATAGGAAAATAAATTACTGGTTTTAAAAAGTAAGGCATCTCAAGCTTTAGTGCACACACTGACAGTGCACGTCCCTGTTTTCATGGATCAGGTAGCTATTCAATCTTGCAGCTCACTTGCTTTTTATGGAGAAGGACATCTTTTTTCAAAAAAAGATTTTTTTATTTAAAAAGAAAAGTTTTTCTTTTTTAACCCTCAGTGAAATGTAGTTACCACTGCAGACCAGCCTGGCAGGAGGTAATGCTACAACTTTGTATGAAGAACATACAGGAAAGTCCTTGGAGCTGGTGTTCAGCAGGGCACCCTGTACCGAGTAGTCATGAACTGTGTAGATTGTTCTTTCTGGAGGGAAAACTGGCTTTTTAGAGGATGGGTTTTTGGGAGGGAATTGTGGCAGTTAGACTCTCATGATTCCCCATGCTGGGAACTTTCATCAGCTACAATAAAAATAAGAGGAATTGGCATGTGGGATTTCTGTGTCCTGAAAAAGGCCCAGAATACAGAGCCTACAAGGCTAGTGCTAAGCGCCACCGAAATTTCTCCTTTCATCTCTCGGACACGATAAAGACAGTGAAAGTATTTTCATTTGTGCCTCTGGGCCCAAACCTGCGTGGTGAAGGACCTTCCTGATTTCCCATTAGCTTCAGTGAGATTTGAGGCTGGTCAGCAAAGAGGAATCTTGCACTTGTCAGAAAGCACCTAAAGAGCAGAGGGAATCCTTTATGCAAGAACCTGATGAGAGCAAGACATTTAAAGTGTTTTAGCACACTGAGATACAATGGAAAATACATTTATGAAACAATAGATCCAGCAAATTGGAGACATCTTTCTGATTTTTTTTCTCTTTTCTCCACAGTTTCATTAGTTTCTGTTAAAACGTTTAACAGATGCCTAATTGACACAGTCAGAAATAGTTTTCCAATCATGTGTCACTTTAATTATCCAATGGTCTTTTCAGATCTCTCATGGATACCCATTTCACTGAGATAAATTATTTGCTGTGTTTCAAGCTCCTCCGCTTGAATTCTGCTTATCTTCTCATTCTTTTCCCATAGGAAGATTTTGTAAGAAACTTGGGAGGGGAGAGGAGAAGACAGGACAGGACTTCATGCTATTTCAGCCACAAAAGTACATTTTTCAGAACATTTCATTTGAAAGTTGAAGTCTGAGTGCAACGCTTTACATTTTAATGAAGCAGCACTATAAATCTGACCTAATGGGAAGTGTTTCATGATACATGTTACTTGGGATTTTGTGCCTGTGTGAACATCCTGTTCTCAGCTGCATATCCCAGAGCCATATTTGTGAGAAGGGCCTCTGACTGTACACGCTTTTTTCTTGGTGCTTTGTTTTACATATATAAAGTTAATTTCTGACTTTAGTGGAGATAGTGCAAACTTTATCAATGATTTAAAAAAAACAAAAAACTTGCCTTTTATTTTTTAAGTCAATGATAGAATTGTAATCAATGACAGTACAGCCAGGATTTTGCCCAAGGTACTGGATTTTTCTTTTTCAAAATTATGAGCTCTCTCAGCCCCTAAAATATTTTAATGAAAGCTAAAATGCTCAGCATCTCTGAAAAATCAGCTTGTAGAAGCCTAAAATTCCATAAAACACCCCCACAAAGAAAAGGTACCTCTTGAAAATATGTTCTCTGTGTCGTCTGCTTTCTGATAAGGGCTGATCCTGCAAAACATTCTATGCTTGAACTTGAGGAGCACAACGACCCCGTATAGATGTCATGCTGTAAGGCATATTGCAGGACACCTTTAACCAGCCATGTTCCCGTAATTGCAGTAATGCTTCTTTCAGTAATGTTGTCATGCTTTTAAAATGCTAACCTCTAGGGATAGGTTAAAAAAATGAGTTGTCAAAAGCTGTTTGGAGGGGTTTTTGTTTCCTCCCTCTTCTAAAATAATTTAAGCTTTTTTGGAGGTGATAATATCACTGATCACATTTACAGTTCTGGTCACTGGGAGACATTCGGATCAACATTTCCCTAACACTTTAAGCCAGAGACCACTGTCCATCCTCTCCCCACCTCCCCAGACATTTTCCTTGGGCTGCCATCTGTCCCCATCATCAAATTTTCCATCAGAAATACTATACAGATCCTCTGGTTTCACAGATCATCCTGGTCACAGGGCTCACCCAGTCATTCATGGATCCATGCGGTTGTTTTATGGAAGCATTACTCTAAATGCTTATAATTTATATGAAGGATGTTAACAATCTATAAAACCAAAAATGCATGTTCAAGTGTCCACTTCGTGCTTGGCAACAGCTGAAGGATTTGGGGCCCAAAGAGACTGAATGTTGTCTTTCTTCTGGTCTGGAATGGCCCAGGGTTTTCTAGTCTGTCTTGGCTGAGAACAGGCTCTTAGAAGTGGGATAGTGTGATCCCAGCATCCGCTGCACAGTACTGCTGCTGGAGAGGGGGTAAAGCTTCAGGGACATGACAGAAGTCTGTTTTCCATGGCAAGGTGATAGTATCAGCTAAACTGCATGCTGGCTAAATACATTTAGCCAGCAACAGGTATAAAAAAAGAATAATAAAATGAAAGGAAAGGAGATGTAGCAATAAAGGAATAAGTCTTTCCAAATTCTTACCACACCTGGTATGTAGCATGTACTTTTGCAGATGATAACTTTTACCCTTTATGACAGCATTATACATATACATTGAAGTTTGCCTTTTTAAGTAAGGGTTGTTAACAGCCTTGAATAAAATTGGGACAAGCAGTGTAAACAGGATGGCATATAAAGTGTGATACAGTATACAGAGGGCAAAGTATGTTTGAAGGTTAGCTTATTAATAAAACATGGCTGGCCTTGATTTAGTTTATAAGAAACTTAAGACATTTATCAACATCTGACTGAAGCCATTTCCAGTCTCTTTGGACTCTGTTGTGGATAAGCTGATTAATAAAAGATGATGCCTTAGGAAGGAAACTTAGATCTTTGCAAGCAATGACAAAAGAAAATTCAGTGCTTAATCTACATATGAAAGGAAACTGTGAGAGTAAACTAGTTTACCACTACATCCCAGGATGCCAATCTCTTATAACATTTCATCTGACTTAGTTTTGGCTGGAGTCTGGAAAAGTAAGAAAGAATTCCAAAAATTAAGTGTGGAATTAATTTACAAGAAAGATCCTTGTGCTCGCTTATGGAGACTCTGAAATCTAATCCCGTTCCCTTGTGGCTTCCTCCCCTCGGTGTTTTTAACTTTGCAGCTTTCCGTGTTTGTTTTTCATTTGTCTCCTTGATCCTTTAGTCTTTCCTTTCCCTTAGGCTAGAATAAAGTTCTAATATTAAACAAGTGCCACACTTTGCCTATTGATAGTTGTTGCCCAATAAAATGTTGCCCTCAGAAGCCAATTATTGAAATATGTTTCTTGTAATAACCAGTAATTTGTTTAATTTTCATGCATTCTTGCCTGATAGTCAGCCAAAGGGATGCACATGCATAGTTCCTGCATCTGGGATACAGAGACAGCCCAGCTTAACTGCATGGTGCAGAGCACTCCCCGCACATGCACCTGGCAGCAACGGTCTTACCCAGCTTCGGCATTTTGGCACTTGGCATGCTGCTGCATCAGCAGCATGAATGTGGACTGCCACCTTTCCAGATCAGGAAGCAGCGTGGCCATAGCTGCATGTGCCCTGCCTGGGCTAACACATCTGGGATGTCTCTGCGAGTGTGCTACACTGGGACCTGAGCAGGTTTCTCTGTGTGGCACTGCGACACTCTGCAAGGCTCTGCAGCACAAGCTCATTTAGAGCTGAATGGAGCATGGACAGCCCCAAAATAGACACTGAGGATCCATGTCTAATATTTAGGTATCATCACTGGCATTCAAGGAACCTCCTCCTGACTCCACAGGATCACAAGTTTCTTCTGTTACATGACTAGTGTTTGGAAACTGGGTTTTACACCCCATCCTCCAAACTCTCCCGCAAGGATGTCCTGAACAAGCAGTCCCTAGACATAGTCCTGGGAGCTATTCCTCAGTCCTGCTTCAGCTTCACCAGGGTGTTCCTATGTCAGGACCTGGGAGCCCGATGCCCGGGTACAATTCAGCAGGTCAGTGTTTGGGCACCACCTCCCCTCACTGCAGCCGAGTGGGGAGGAAACACTTGCCTTCAGACACCACTCCACTGACTATTTCAACATTTTATGTGAAGTAAAATGCCTCTAATATGAGAAAATGAGGGGCTGCATCTACCCTAATATATAAAATATGTCAGAGACTCTTTTCTGATCCTGAGGCCAATAGTTACTGCAAGGATCAAGTCCATGCAGCTTCACTACCTTTTCTCCCAAAAAAGGGTGGCTGTAGCTGCCTTGCCTTCTGGGAATCATCTCTGGCCTGTGATAACCCTCAGGCAGGACTGGAAAAATCCCAGACTGAAACTCTGTTCACTGTTTTAATATATGGGTGAGGCAGCTGAGCATCTCCCTCCTTAATACTTCATGGCCTGGAGCACGCTCCCATGAGTGGTAGGCATTTGAACCCATGTCTCACAACCCACAGGTGGCTGTGCCAGCCAGTAAAACACTGAGGAAAGAGAGACATATTTGGTGGCTCCTCATTCAGCTCTGAAAAAGATGCTGAGCTTGTTAGGGAAAGCAGTAGCTTGAACTAAACAGGCCAGAGAAATTAACAAAGCCTATAGGCTTTCTGCAAGAAAAAGATGTAGGTGCCAACCCCATGGGAATATTGCATATGGTGAAAGCTGAGAGGGGAGTGACATTTCTCTGCAGCCCAGAGAGAGCCCACAAATGTCACAGAAGGGGGAGGTGTGTTACCGCTGCATTTCATTCTCACTGTAAATCTTGCCCTAAGAGGTTAACAGTGGCTTGTAACGAGACATTCTCCTATCTATTTATATAAACTTTGAAACTGAAGATTACACAAAGTTGCAGGACAGATCCAAATTTTCTTGAGGTCTGGGATGGTGAACTGAGCAATTCAAATTTAGACTCTCTTTCCATGTCAGCCAAGAACTGAAGACTGCTGCATACTTCTGTAGTGTGGGAGATCAGCTTTTGAAGGCCCGTTTTATAAGGAAATGTCTCTGGATGCCACTTCATCCTTGGAAAGAAAAGTTTGTTCCTTGAGGTAGTTTTAAACGACACCAAAAGCTACTTTAGATTAACTTGGATTTAAACATATTAAGCAGACAGTGTGGAAAGGACCACGCTGAGCCAGATCCTACACTGGGTTAAATTGGCATGGTGCTCTCAAAGACAAAGAAGTGACAATTAATACCAGCTGAGTATCTGGCCCATTGCATTTAAAGACCATGTCAGAGACCACCTACTTTCTAACACAGCTTATAAAAATGGTTTAAGACATTTAGAGCCTGTTATGCTAGCTGGAAATTCCCAATCTGGTTTCTGCACCAGTGAAGGGCCCAAAATGTAGATGCCGAGTCCTGCATCCAGTTGCGATATTCAGTACATTTACCATAAACAGTCTTGAGATGATGTTGATGACAATGATTTTTTTAACAAATGCTATTATATACATGTATTCCTACCCCAATACATGGGATCACATACTACTGCAAGGATTTGGAGGATTGTTCATGTAACTTAGGTTCCAACTCACTCAGGATTCAGTTAAAAAACTGATTTATTAAGAAACAAATGGGGTAATGCAATTTTTTTCTAAGTTGCTGTAATCACTCTTAAAGCACATCATGCCACATGATAAGATCCTTTGATAGCAAACACTGATAGCACATCTATGTGCCCTTTGTTGCAGTTTTGCATTACTCTCCAAGCGTATTTCCTCACAGTCTGTAGAAGCAGTGAAGTTATAATATTGGCTCTCGTTCTACATTCTTACCAGTCAAGATCATTCATTGATTCCTGGATGTGAGGATCAATGGTGGTGGCCATATGGCTTTGGAATGATCTGTTGTCTTTTCCATAATGGCATTGTGGCTTTGTGTTTCCCCAGCAGTGATTAATAGGCACAGACATACGTTATGCACATGTTGATAGGTTTAGATGAACTTTGAATTTTCACGGCTTTCTTCTCTCCTTTTTTTTTCCTTTTTCTTTTCAGGAGGCGGGGAGAGAAAGAGTGATTCTGCACTGAGAAAGTGAGAACGGGGTCTTTAATGAATATTCATCTCTCAGGCACATGGTGTGATTTTATCAGCAAGGCTAGATGACAGACAGACCCCATCTAGATGCCCAGGGATAATTATGACACTGTCCCCCAGGAGGACTATCTAAGGACCACTTAGAACAGGCAAGCCCATGCTGGAGAAAAACAGATGCCTCCAAATGCCTCTCACTGCTAACCTTGGGAAAAGGCCATACAATGACAAGCTAACCCCATACTCCAATCCCCACTAGCTCTAAAAACCAGGAGGTACCACACTGAGGGGAACAGGTTTGCTTTCCCCACCACAGCTGATGGAGGCATGCCATCTCCCAGGCTTTCTTTCTGGGGGGCACAGAAGGGGTGGGTGGGTGGATGGATGGATGGACAGACGGACGGACTTCATCAGATGCCTTGGACCTCTCCTGTGGAAAGCATGGGATGAGCACCAGGGGCTGGTATTCCTTGGATACCCAGGGCACACCAACAGCGGACTAACAAGACATGGCCTGTCCACTAGGCTGTTCTTGCCCACCCCAAAACTCAGAAAAAAAACCCCAAAACTCAGGAAAAAAACCTGTTTAGTTAGCCCTTGTTTATTAAAGTTTGAGGTAAAACTATGCAGTACTAACACAGAGTCTGGTGAGGAGTGGAGAAGGATGGGGTACATGAAAAAGTATCACAGGAGTGCGCCTGAAGTAACCATGGCCTGCATATTGCTATTACAGTCTCTGAAAAGGTCACCTCATCTTGAACAAGAAACTGGGCAATTCTTCCATAGTCATTCACAACTGGGGGACATGGACTCAGGGGTCCCTTCCCATCCTGTGCAATGTTTTACTCTCCTTCCTACCTTCTTGATAGATCGAAGTGGTCAGACTCCATGAAAAAACAAACCAACCCACAAGCAGTTTGTGTTTTGGAGGATAATTCATCAAGGGATACAAAATTCATAAAAATTACATCTGTACATCTGCCTTGAGAAATATTTGTGTCGCAGGTGGTGAGCGGCTGCGAGACAAGGAGAAGTATCACACGTGTTTGCTTTGCTCATTTGCTCTTCCCCTCTGGTCTTCTCACACTATTGGAGGTAGGATACTGTGCTGGACAGGCCCTTCGTCTCACCCACTACAGCTGTTCTCATGTTTGTAAGTTATGGGACTTCAAGAATTTCAAAAATCCAGAAAGAAATGGCTTGTTGCCCAAGTACCATGTGGGTTTTGTTTTCATCTTCAAAAAAGTGATAAAATTCAAGATGTTCACAAGAAGTAGCAGAAATTTTGCAAGAAAACAGCTTCTAGAGCACATCAGATTCAAAGGGTTGTTGTTGGTTTGATTGTTTTCAGTGCCAATGTTTGCAGTATTGTATATAACTGTTTTAACACTTTGCAGGTTCTTTCCTTATGAAATTTATGTTGCAGCAGATTGGACAGAAGATTGGACATCCTCTGAGGTGTTAATAGTACGTATGTTTACAAAGTCTCTCTCTCCTTTCCGATAATACCCATCATAATACCCATACTGCAATAAACACTGGCAGCTGTTTGGGTGGCTTGTAAAGTGTTTGTCTTTCAGCCCTAAAAAAAAATGTATAGTCATCTCCTGAAATTGTAAAAATATTCCGTTCCAGGTTGGAAATTTCCAAACTTTTCACAGGTTTCAGGAAACTCCAGAAATATCAGTAGAAAATGGCATCTAAAGTTTTATTGAATTTGAGTTTTTTGAGGCTGACACCACACACGCATTTCTAATCAGAAAACCTAAGGTGCGATGTATTGACAAATATCCTGACAGGAGTAAAAAGTGCAACCAGAATGTTGCAGCCGCCCAAAACAAGGCAAAGAGCTATGAAAAATTTGGACTTTTTGTGATGTTATTGAATGCAGATGGTCTGTTTGGCTCAACAGCATGAAGGTTACAATATTCAACTCATCTCCCGCTACACACTCAACTCCCAGTGACAGGATACTCTGGTAGTCAAGATAGTGTCCATGCCGAGGCTGAAAAACTACCTCTGGTCACTCCACAGCCAATACGGATGTCCTTCTTCTCTTTAATGGGCGTTGAGTGGGTTGAACCAGAGCAGGGTATTGGACTTTATCGTAGTTTAAAGGAAGGGAGATGGCCCAGCTGCTACCCTGTTGAGCCGAAGGAGAAATTTGCCTTGAGGTATGAGAACATAGGTGATTGATACACAGCAAGGGAAAAGAGGAACTATAGACCATAGGATGACGCTAAGGAATACTTGCCTGTGAAATGTTTCCTTTGACAAAATTTGAGCTAATAGCTCAGAAAATGACTCTTTTTTAACCACTTTAACAGCACATGGGGGGGCTATTTTTCCTCTACTAGTTATAAGCTCTAGTAGACATAACTACTTTTAGTGAGTAATGTGTTACAAGAGTGTGCCCTAAACACCAATAAACCTGCACACTCTGGGACCAGGCCTGTGCAGAGGCTGCTGGATGTCACACGGTGTCAAGGGATGAAAGTCAAAAATAGAACTTTTTTACATTTAGCTAATTTTTTTAAGAGACGGTAATGTTTTTATGCGCATAATGCATTCTGGTAGCTTCACGACCTCACTCCCATCCAGGAAAAATATAAATCTTTCATATTAAGTTGGATTTTTCACAGTTTATAGAGAATACATTGAGGACACAAAAGTTTTCTTGGAACAATAACACAAGACTGCAACATGGAGACCGAAGAGGCTAGCTCCGAGGAAATAGAAAAAAATTTGAAATATTTGGCACTTTCCCTGTGATATAAAGTGCATGTTATTCTCATTTAGCAGAGAGCTGACTTGAACAATAGAAATGTTTGTTAATATATTCTGCTCCGCAGTGACTGTAAAAGTATTTGCTACATTCACTTCTTAGATGCTGTAGCTCTCTCATTTCACACCTTTCCCCAGATTTAATCTCTGCAGTATTATTTATGCGGCAATATTAGATTCAATTTACAAATTACAGCCTGCTGCAAAACGGAGCTGTTCTTTTCCCTAGAGGTACCAGCAACAGTTACATTAATCTTCTTTTAAAAAATTATTCAGGGGCTTTCAACATGCTGCCAAGAGCTCCCTCCCAGATTCCTTTGTAGTCCTGTTTTTAATTGTAAGAATATCTGCAGAAAATATAACATGTAAGGCCTGGATCCCAGTGGAGCTCCATGCTGGCAGAGGTCCTGCAGTGAGCACCAGATGGGTGGATTTGGGTATATTTTATCTCTTCCAGCTCAGTCCTGTATGTGGATCCTGACCCAGGAAGGTGATTCGTCACTGGGTTGCTGAGAAGGTCCCGGTGGGGCTCCAGCAGAAGGGGTGGCTGCAGAGGCGCTGCCACCGAAAACAGGGAAAAACCCATCACACCAAGCACTCTGTGCCGGCAATCCTGCATCTGCATCTGCCTGCACCGCACCTCAGAGAGACCCAAGGTTGCTCGAAAAAGCTGCTTTACGGGAGGTTTGTGCAGACTACGAGGTGTACCACACTAACACCGCTGTTAGGGTTCATCCAGAGCGACGTGCCATAGCTCTGCCCGGCCATGCAACATGCCCCATGAACACACACGAGGTGCCATGGTGCCCAGCGCTGGGAAGTCTCAAGTTTGAGGCAAGCACTGTTCGTGCCCTGGCACTCTTCCATCCCTGTGAGCCTCAGAGCTGTCCCCGGTCCTCCTCCCTCTGCTCCAGCTGTGGCTTGAGCTCCGTGGCCTAACGACAGCCGACAAATCCCCGGCTTTCCTAACTGCTCCCTGGGGGCTGCCGTACCACCTGGCTAGGACCAAGAGCTTGGCATGGGCCAGCAGCAAAGGGAATGCCTCTCCTGGCTGGAGCTGAGATGGCCTGTTTAGGTGAGACCTCATGATCTGTTGAGCAGAAGAGGTCAGATGAGATGAAGTGATGCTCTGTCTTGCTCTTCCTTTCTAAGGCAATGGCATTCTTTTGCATCATCATTCTTCTGCTGATGTCGGGACTTCACCACCCCAAGCAGCAGCCTCATGAGAGCACAGAAAGCCTTGTGCCCCAGATCAGGTAGTATGATCAGGTGTGAAAGTACTTGGTCAGCTCACAAGGAAGAAAAAAGGTATTTTTAAAAGTTTGTTACAAGAGCCTTACAGTTGGCATCGGCTCCTGACATTGTAAGACAGCTCTGTCCGAAATCTCCTTTAGAAGATTCCCCGTGGAAGGAGCTCCCAGGTGTTTGGGTGGTTTTTCCCAAACGTGGTTCATATACCTTCTCAGAGCCTTCCCTGCCCAACCTGAGCTTTTAATCACCTCAGACTGTACCAACCCATACCTTGCATAGGGAAAAAGAGGGTAAACCCCATGTAAGACAAGAAATGTCTTCTACAAATATACATGAGGAATGAAAGGAACTTCTGTGAGTCCATTACTAAATATTGATGGTTAAACTCCTAGTAATGAGATATTATGAGACAGATGCATTCAATAAGTATTTCTGTTCTGGTGGATCAAAGCTGGAGGAAGTATGAGTATCATATGATGCTGATGAAATGTTTTCTGGTCTAACAGTAAATTGGGAGAATGCAAGTCAGCTCAGGTCTGTTTGAGTCAGCAAGGCTGGATTAAATGTCCCCAAGACTTCTTAAGGCAGCAGCTAAGGAACTTATTCTTTCTCTAGGCAGGTAGTGAATGATGTGCCTGTACTCGAGAAGACTGAGAGGGATGACCCAAATAATTGTAAGCTGGTTTGCCTAGCTTTCATTTGGGAGTGGCACATAGGAAACGGCTGATACTGAAGGCAGAAGTAAAAATCTCTGCCA
Source organism: Aptenodytes forsteri (assembly GCF_000699145.1). Lineage (NCBI taxonomy): Eukaryota > Metazoa > Chordata > Aves > Sphenisciformes > Spheniscidae > Aptenodytes > Aptenodytes forsteri. Next base: position 336,445 of record NW_008795686.1, on the reverse strand, counting down.
ATTACTATGACTTCAGGGAAACTGGAACTAATCAAATCAACCTGATTTCATTCATAGAAAAAACATTTCAAGATTGGAAATCTGATAAATTGGTCATCTAATTGTAAAATTTAAAAAAATAGCATTTTTAAAAGCATCTACCAGATTTCAATATAGGCATTTTATGGGCAATTATCAATGGGTGGAGACTTTCTGGAAGGAAAACCACCCCTTTTTCCTTTCCACCCAGCACGATCTGTATTTAAATCACAAATGCCACATAAACTATTACTAATACATTTTTCAGACGACACAGACTGAGAAGCAGTAAAGAAGACAGTACTCTTGTGCGTGAAGGTGCTGGCTCACTTCATAAGCTGGGTTCAACCAAATGCAGCCAAATACAGGTTCATATTTAGAAACAAAAATGTATAAACTATGTTTACAGGATGGGGCACTGCATCACGGGAAGCATGAAAAGGATTCTGGGAATGGTCGCAAATAATCGACTGTCCATGAATTCTTAATATAATTTTGTGGTTAAAAAGGCTAATATGATCATCAGAAGTACAGAGACGGGGACTGGGAATGGGAAGGTTATATTCTGTCTGTGTAAGGCAGAAGTAGGACCACTGTTGTAGTGGCCACTGGAGTGGATAGAGGAGCCAAGGGTGGAATAGTTAAAGGATCAAGACCCTTTATATAAGGCACATTTATTCCATGATTGTTTCATGAAGGATTACCCCAGAAAATAGCTTCCAAAAGCGTTTCCATGAAACAGCAGAAGATCATGCAACTCTTCTGCTGGACCCTCCCTCAAGTCATGTTTTCTGGATTAGGTTCCAGGGGAAAACAGTAGGGGTTGCAGCTTTCTGAGGCGAGTTTCATGTTGGATACCTGCCTGTGTGCTGTGATGTGCTGCCTTGGCTAATAAACCGTGACCTGTGTGGTTATACTGGTCAAATGCTTTCTCAGCCAGAGCAATTCCCAGCAAATCAGCGGGCTCCTTTCACAGTGCCCATCTGACAAGCGCCGGGTAGCGCACAGATGGTTTAGATATAAAAAAGAATGCTGCACCAATGCTGTATGTGTGAAATGTTTCAATTATTCCTAAAATATTTTTAACGTCTTCCAGATTTATCGGCAAAATGTTTAGGAAGTAATTGGAGTTTATTCTGTTTTTCATTTTAGTATAGTATATTATAATAAACACATGTTCAAAATACATTTTAGGTATCACTAAATATTTATAAAACGTCTATAGGTGGAAATCCCAGGGTCACTACAGTAGCTTTATTTTCCAGTTTGTTTACAGGGAGATCAATCATTAAAACCTATGGCTTTTTTTCCTGTCTGCACTGTGAATCCTTTTGCACCTGCAAAGATAGAGGATAGCATATTGGTTTTACCTACACATGTATGACTAAACCTTCTTTGATTGCAGAGGCTGAATTTAATTCACCATTATTGCCTGGAATAATAAAAAACTTCTAATGGCATTTCCAAATAGATATGTGTGTCTGATATTTAGTATCTGATCATTTTACTGGCATTTACCCACCATAATTAAAAGATGAATTAAATAAATGTCTATCCCAAGTAATGCTAGTTAGGAAATCAGAAGGAAGATGGTATCATACTCCCTGAGGCACACTCTGGGCTTTTGCAATGAGAACTAATTGGTCTGTTGCATGCTTTGCTACCTGTCTTGAGAAATACTGCCAAGGCTTGGAGACACTGCCTACCAGGGAACCTTTTCCTCTTGTTTTATGACAAAAACAGGCTGCTTTCTGCTGATCCTCTTGATGTCCCTGGAGATTTCAGGGGGAAAAAAAAGCAACACATTTTCCTAGCCTGAAGTCTGGAAAATATTGCACTTTGCAATTCCCCAGTTACTGTAAATGAGTTCATTTTATTTTGGGTTTTGTTTTTTTTTTGTTGTTGTTGTTGTTTGTTTATAATTATATCCAAAGTTTTAGTCAAGCAAATCTCCTTGACACAGCAAAGTCTTGCATCAACTAAGACATAGCCTGGATTCTGTGCATTTCTGCTGATATCGACATATCTGCTCCCATGCTTGCCCCGGTTGTTAGGGACAGGCTTGTTTTCCTTTTCAGCTCACAGAATAGTTTTAGTCATGGTGGGATGAGAAGAGGGACATGCAGTGCTCTGAGAGCAGAGCTCTTCGCTGGTGGAGACCTCCTTCCAGTGCAGGACTGGCAAAGGAGCAGCTGGTGCCATCCACAGAAATAGCTACAAACACATTGACTGAAACACAAATACCAGATTCCCACAAAATGCCATCCTATACGAACATAGGCACATACTGTCCTTTTTCCAATTAAAAATACAAGTTTGTGTGGTTTCAACAGGTAGTACAGTGCTCAAGGAAACATTATGAAAGATCAAAGCCTTGGGGTTTTTCTACTTTGTTGCTCTCCCCCCCCCCCCTTTAAAAAAAATTTTAAATTTAACTCTTTTA
>NW_008795686.1:294001-333953 GCF_000699145.1 Aptenodytes forsteri | reverse complement strand
TTTTTTCCTTTTTTTCCCTCCCCCCCCCCCCCTTTAATAAAAATGTTAAATTTAGCTCTGTTACAGGATTAACTCCAATCCCAAGCAAAATCTCAACATTCCTGGCACTGACTCTCTCCTGCTGCTGTCTTAGTAAATACTGACATTTCTGAAAGAAAAACTATTTCCTCAATCATCATTTCATTAAAAACATACCATTTTACAAATGCTGTTCTGCAATATCCTTTTAATCTCTACAGATTTATCTTATCTATTTACACTGCTGGAAGATCCTTATAGTCAGCCGTTCCTCTTACCTTAGTGCTGTTACCCCTTCGTATGCCCCTTCTGCAGGTTCACCATCTGCAGGCTGTGAAGTAAGGAGAGCTGGGGACAGCAAAGGACTGGTGACACTGGAAAGATGTTACACCTGAGATTAAGGAGAGCCTACGTCCATGATGATGTGGGATTTCTTGTTCGCTTTGCACAAAACAGCAGTTTGGTTTATTTATCAGTGTTAGTAATTCCAGCTCATGAAACCAACAGGTGTGGTGCATACTGAGAACGTCCACATAAAAGATAGTGACAAATTAGTGCAAAGAAGTTGGCTATAGTCAGATTTTTCCACTCATTTTGTATAATAGTTTATTAGATAGAATAAAGAGCATAGACAGGCTTTATGTATATGCATCATGAAGCAGTATAATCAAGATATGGTAAAGAGTGATCCAGACATAATTCAGGAACTTAAGGTCAGATAAACTTAAAGAATGTATTTGTCTGATTTTTTTTTGTTTTCTACACCTATGTAGATTGAGACTAACTGTAGCAGGGCCATGGATTAAAATTAATTTTAAACAAATCTCAGGCCTAAATTAAGAAAATCAGGAATTCCACTCACATGAAGAATGACTACAGTTTGAAATATGCAGATCCACACTATGTGAAAGAAAATCTGTTTCAAGGGCTTGGCTGCTAGTTTGTGCTCGGCAATCTTGGTTCCAGTCCATCTTCACCAAAGATTTCCAGTGGGACCTTGGAGATGCCACTGGGAATAGGACTCATCTCACCCAACTGCAGCAACTGAAAGCCCAGGTGTCTAAGCTGGGGTCTGGGTTTCCTCTGCAGTTAAATGGAAAGAGAGTAACTCATCTCAGTCTAAGATCAGACTCCTCATTTTCAGATGGCATAAGTCAGGCATGGTCAACCTGGGATCAAGAGCGCAGTTACAGAAGTCGCCAGAGCAACAGCAGCGTGGGCTCTCACTGTGGGATAAATCACCTCAAGCTCTTCTGCTGAGCACTGCAGCAGAAACACAACTAGGTAGTTTCTGTATATACCAAAGCGTGCACGTGTGCATACATAGATGCACATATATATACATGTGTGAGTACATATGTGTGTATAGACACTTCCCCATAAACATATGTATATGCACGTAAACATGTGTGTGTATATATATATGCTGAGCTGACTGCTATACCGTATAGCCATATCCAGAGTCTCCCTTGTCTATAAAACAGGGATAACAAAACACAGTGTCTTAGTCGCATTATGGGGAGGAATGTGTTGAAGGTTGTGATGCCCTCAGGATGGAGCTACCCTGAGATGTCACTGAGACACCTGAGCTTGATTCAGAGCCAGAATAGCCCCATCAGGGGGGACAAGGATGGGATCTTGTTTCTGCCCAGCCTGCTCGATGCAGCAGGTCTAGGTGATGCCCGCCACAGCCCTTTTCTGTCTGTGGAATCGGTGTGCAGAGTCTGAAAAAGGCAGCGGCCTAATTGTCCTCAGACCAAAGCTGCATCCAAATAGCTCTGACAATAGAGACAATTTATGTGCGTAAGTATTAGTCGCATGTTTTCTAATTGCAGGATCAGGCATTTAATACAACCATTAATGTAATACTTCTAAACACCTATAAGTTTACTAACTGCACCCTGCTGGGACTCACATTAACACTTAGTAAATAGACTATTCAGAAAATGGCATGGTAAGAGTTACACCTCCAAGTAATATTCTGTAGAGCTGCATACAAATTGTAACCACATTTTCATAAGTGATAAAATGCTTTATCCTCTTCTGAAAAATAAATGCCATAAAAGCCAAATGCAGTTCACAATAACAAAGGAAAGGAAGGATATAGCTGGGCAGGATTCGAAAGGTTTTGATTTCACATTGTCAAGTTGAACACTTATAGAGGAATTGGGCACCTAAATACCTTTGTGGGTCTGGCAAGAAGTTCTCAGCCACAAAGTATGGACAGGGAAATGGAAGAAAATTCAAAGTTGCTAATGTGTGGTTCTACTTTAAGGACTAGCTAAGTGAAACTGGCACCACTAAGAAGTTGGTGAGATTCCTGAGCTTATTCCATCTGCCTTGCTTGCTTAAGTGATGAAAAGCCCTTCTTCTGAGGCCAGTTCTAACTATACCAGCATGAAAAGGATATTCCAAGTTCCAGTCCATTTCACTCATGTGGCCCCTTTCGCTTGCATGACTGTGACAGAGAGCTTCGTTCCTTCTGCAAAGCCTTTATCCCTGCTAATGCAAAATAGTGAAAAAAAGAGAATGTTAGGGAAAAAAAAGACTGTTTTTTCAAACAAAAGGTTTTGGAAAAAAAAAAGTTTTGCTGAGCAAACCACTTTAAAAGAACACCAGTGATGTAACTAAGAAAATATGGAGAGAAAAGAAAAAGTTGGGAAAACTCAAATGTTCCCTCTTTTCCACCCTGATATATTTCAAAGGGTTAAAAACCTCAAATCATGTAAATAAAATACCCCAAAGCATGGGTTTGATTAAAAAAGGAATTTCAAAAAAAAAGAAGAAATGGAAAATTTCTTTGTGCATGCATCCCCACTTTTGGTTGCTGTTGTATGAAAGAGAGACCTAAGCATGGGTTTCAGCTCTAAAGTTCAATTTTCTCAGCAAAAGTCTGTCTAAATACGAGTCCCAGTTTGAGAGAAACCTGGACAAAGAGAAATTATTCATGTGGAACAGACTCCCCATATGGTGGCAAAGCTGGTCTGTGATACTTGTTCTTCTGCATCCTCTTCCCATCAAGACAGGGACCTTCTGGACTTCAGGTGTCTCCACTACTACAGGTTGGAACTGTTGCATCCTTTTTTTTGGTAAAATGTATTAATTAAACCCAATGACACTATTTACAGAATCTTTTATCAAAATAGTATGAAATACTAGAAGAAAAGAAGGGCAGAGCAGGGCAGAGAAGAGAAACAGAAAATTTTTTCAATATATCTTCCTGAAAAAAACAGGAAATGATTGTTTCTTTGTCTAGAAAAGAGTGCATATCCCCTTAGTTAGAATTATAATAGGTACATTTGGAAGGAATATATGCATTTATGCTATGGGGCATATCCACTAATAAATAGTTAGGTGGACAATTTATGAATAATTAGTCTGTCATTTGTCTGCTTGCAAAGTTTCTTCCATCCTCTAAAATCACTGCCACTGTCCAATCAGGAGGAGCTCTGCTGGCCTGAAAGGGTGTGCCAAACCCTCTTTTGGATGAAGTAGCTCGCATATTTTGGCAAACGCCTGCACTAGAAAATGAAAACCACACCTAGAACTTACTAGTTCCTAGTTTCTTTACTTGTCATTTTTTCCCTTCCCACAACTGCCCCTAGAAGCACATCACGAGCTCAGCATAGTCATGCCATTTCTGTCAACAAATTGCAGTAACGTTGAGTAGAAGTGCCTACTCCAAAACCTACTCAAAATTCATGGACAGCCTCTGTAAGCTTTGGATCATGATCTTTGATTCTGAGCTCAGGGCAATTTTTTCACCGTTCCTCCAAAACAACTAGAGACCATATGGCAGGTAAAAGAGGAATAGCCTCACCTTACCGCTAACCCTCTCTTTTGGCCAAAGGGGTGCTTCCAATTTCACAGTCAGTGGCTTTTAAAAACACAGTGCTCCTCAAAGCTGGCAGAGCGGGAGAGGAACATTTTGCCGTGAGATGCCTTTATGTGTCATCTCCACAGCATCTCTGCTGGAGTGAGTTAATGCAGCTGCTTCTTTGGGGACTCAGAAAGGGAACTTGCATCTCGGAGCTGCACTAGTGGGAAACAATTCCCAGGCCAGCCCTGCCTCTACACTGCGGGTTATCACCAATCAATTCCAGGTGTTGCTCACCAAGTACAGCATGTCCCAAATTTCTCATGGTTGAGCTGATGCCATTCTGAGACTTTCCACCATTTGAACAAAGCTGGAAGTTAGCTGTGCTACAGAGAGCTGCGCTTACACATGGGAACAGTCACTTTGTCACCAGCCTCAATATGATTTGGCATCTGACCTACCCTCCTATTTACAATTCTTCCCATCTTTCATTCCGATTTTATATCCTCATCCCCCTGGGAGTCTTTTGCAAAATATTTTGTAGGCAGAGGGGTTCTGGAGTGTGGTGCCAATGCATAAGGCAGCATCAGGCGTCAGCCTGCCATTGCAGCATGGTTTTGAAAAATAGTGGTGTGCTGCTTCCACGTATTTGGTAGTAGCTACTTCACCACCATTTCTGTGAAGGTAACTTTTGCAGAGGACTGCTCCTCAGCCAAGGGGAGCCTTCTCCCTATGGTCAGTAGAGACGGATACTTTTGAAGGCTCCCAGGAAGCAAGACATGCTGCCAAAATAGATCTCCTTTCTGCCTATATTGACAGTGCTGGGAACCCTGGCACCTCAGGGCTTCTTTACCAGGGCTTTGGGGTTAGGTGTTAAGAAGTGGCAGGCAGTGCTGCTCCTCGGGGCAAGTAGTCCTGCCGGTGTGGCTAGGCTGGCTTTGCTCTTCTTAAAAAGAAGGACGGTGGGAGGCAGAGTCCAGATTTTCCAGCCCTGTTTGATCATCCTCATCAGTGGTTAGGACCGAGCTCTTGGGCTGTACCTGTAACGATAAAGCAAACATGGCCTCGACTACTGGTGTGGGATTGTGCAGCCTACGTAGCTGCTGGCGTGCTCCCCACCACTCTGTGGCTGGTGCCAACCCACCTTCTCCCAAGTAGTGCCAAGCCCTCCTCACAGGACAGCCGGGGCCAGGGACTGCTCCCGCTCAGCAGCAGGGATAAAGGTCCCCTCTGTGGGGAGAGACGAGAGTATCTCTGTGTGGATGTGCGATGTGGCAGCCACCTGCTCTAAAAGCAAAGAAAACACTCTGGTCCATATGCTGGTACAACCTTTGGGTGCCAGCAGCAGGTATCTCTGTGTGGATGTGAGATGTGGCAGCCACCTGCTCTAAAAGCAAAGAAAACACTCTGGTCCATATGCTGGTACAACCTTTGGGTGCCCAGCAGCAGGTGAAGGATGGTCCCTCTTAATAAGGTACTACAGTTTAGTAGTGAGGGGATAGTCCCTACCATGGGGACCTGGCAATTCAACCTGTGGTCCTGTTGGCCAGGCTCAGTAATTTTTTAAGTGCCTTTTGCTTCATCTCCAATGCTGACTGTGGAAAAGTTTTCTGACAACCTGACAAGGATTCCATCAAGCAGGAAAAAAATGAAGGGGATGTGAGTGCACAGAAAGAAGTGCAGCCTTCCCTCGCCGTGACAATTTCTTAACTTCGAGAGAAAGAGTGTTTGCAATTTTCACAGGGCATTAGTCTAATTTGTCTGAAGATCTGTTTGTGATTTGTGGGAGATGTTTGTTAAAGCTGATATAAAAGGTAATGCTAGGATTTAATCCTCAGGGCTTTAGCAAATAACCACTATCTTTTAATAGGAAGTGGGTGGCATGTTGGTTGTCAACTCTAATTTCTCCTCTAGCCTGAAAACCTTCTCCATACTTTTTCTATTATCCTGTACTACTAACTTTTACAAGACTACAGGATCTGCCTTTTACACAGGATAAAACCAGAAGGTAGAACCTTTAACAGAGATTCACTATGTTTCAAGAGAGCATATGGGAAAGCATCAAGCCAGGGGACAAAGTTAACATTGAAAAGATGCTCTCAGAACACCCATTGCTCCTGTGGTTTGTGCATTATGCTGTTTTCCAAGAGATCTGGATTTGATGTCTTGTCCTTTGCTTTCTGGGGTGAGGAAAACTGAGCCCTTTGAGAGTGGGGAGGAGTATTAAATAAGGAAAGAAAGGACCTACGGCAAAGATCAAAACAACAGAACAATACACAGAAAAACCAAAAGGACCGAGAAGACTCAACCCTATGGTACCTAACAATAATTTTTAAAGGCATGAGTTTGTCCAATGTGTTGTTTATTCATCCAATTTATTGTAATGATGAACAGCTTTAAAATTAGAGTAGAATGCTAATTCACACTTTATGTATAGAATAAATGATAGGCAGCTGTGGGCCAGGGGGCCATTGGGGGCTCTCTGGCAACACAGACTGTACAACCAAAGGAACATAACTCAGGGTCTCTGTTAGCAATGAGAAAATATATATTACAAATTAAGTAGTTCTTCCTACTTAATGAAAGCTGGGTGCATGTGACATTGCTATTGTCATGCAGTGATCAATTTTATGTCAATTTACACATTTATTTACACAATTTATGTGAATATACACTGTGCTGGAGAAGTCTTTCAGTGCTATTTGAATACTTTTGAATATAGGAATAGCAGTGGACTAAAGCTCACCAGCCCTTATCACCAGTCAGGCGACAGGCTGGCAAATTACTTTGGAGGCATCTTGAGAAGCAGGACAAATGAAGGCTATTCATTTCACTGTACTACTGAAATGAAACACTGGGATGGATCCACCAACCCTTTGAGGGTCAGCCAAGGGCAGTGTGGTCAATTTCTTCTTTTTTGCCCAAGAATAGAAAGTTAGTCCACGTGGATGTTTCCACATCTCTGTGCGTGAGTGAGGTGGGAGGCAGAGGCATGGTTTGGTGACAGCATGGTCTTGAAAGCAGAGCGTGCACTGCAGTCCCACAGAAGCAGGGGCCGGAGGAGCTCTGCCATGGGCTAAAGCAACCCGCACCTCACACTTACTGCTGGAGATCTGCAGTAATATCAGAGGCAGTGCAAGAAACACAGAAAATGAGTGCCTCGCTTTCCGCACCAAGAAACCTACACCATCTGCACAAAAATGATGTTAAAAGCAGAACATGTTTTCCAGTAAAATACAAATCCACATGCATCTTGCATGAGCTCGAACACTGGTGCAAAAACGGCACTCACCCCAAAGGTGAGCAAAAGGTCTAGCTGCAGTTGTGAATCACACAGGTGAATGCAGGGGCGGATTGAGAACGAGTGTGGGTTCAGACTGTGGTTTTGCACCACATGCGTAAAAGGAGTGCTGTGTGCACAGGACAGCGTGAAAGTTTGCCAGCTGAGTGAGCCAGGTGGATTGCTTGAATGGGAAAGAGACTGAATGCGGGGAATGCAAACCAACATCAAATAAACCCAATGATGGGCAGGAGGTAGGATTTTAACTGAAAAAACATGTTTTAAATCTTAGAAGAAGTCTTCATTCTAAAATTCTTTCAAATAAACCCTGCCAGACACCAAAATAACCATAGACTCCCTGGCACTTTTTGCAAGAGGTATTAAAATACCTTGGTAGTTATTTCTGGATCAAACAGTAACTGAGGACAAATGTCCAATGCCAGTCAAACCCTGATCTCACCTACAAATGAAACCCGACTCTAAACCCATACCCAAGAATAGGCCAGTGATGACTGTCAGACTACACCTAAGTACAGAAGATGGACCCTGATAGTAATATCCCCAAACCTATTTTAAAACTACCACCTTGATTCAGCAACAACTCAAATTCCTGGCTCTGTGGTGAGTGAAAGCCTGACTCTAACCCCAAACCTACATGTAACTGGAAACCTGGTCCTACCGCCAGCTGTGATGTGACTGTGGAGTGATCAATGACTCTGCCAGACCCAAAACTGCTCGCAGCTAGATGATCTATTTCAGCTACAATGCTAAAACTGGATCAATAAACTCTTGTAATCCAGGGAAAACACCCAGCATGGGGTTTGCAGCAAGAATTAGGATTAGAGATGGGGTCTAGGACAACATGAGGATGATTGATGACTTTTGGAGAGGTCTCCTATCCAAGTGTGGGACTAATGTGATGGGGCCATGTATCTGTGTATTGAAAACAGACAGAGCTCGCTGTTCTTTTCTGAAGACAGCTGTACTATCTTGTATAACAGGTTTGGATTTTGTGTTAAAGTGGGAAGTATGCATTATGACTGGATCTAATAAGGGCTACTTAGGTTTACAACCATTACTGTATGCCTTTTACTTCAGGATTGACTGGAGATGATGTCAGGATGATGTATTAAAAAATCTTGCTGACAGATGTTGATGTATTTGAGTGAGCAAATTTTAATTAATTTGGGACTATGCATGGGACTTGGGCTAGTGGCTAGGAAGCCTCAGAATGAGATTAAGGATTAAGGATAAAGTTGCAATTTGGCTGCATGGACTTGCATTCCTGTTTTGTGAAGAAGAAACCACTAAGCTTGGTTTAGGGCTACAATGCCATACTGAGCTGTCTGTAGGCTCAGCATCACCATTGAGTCTTGAGAATGGGGCAGGGTTTGGGCCAGGGTTCGGGCCAGGGTTCAGGCCAGTGACGGCTGATGAACTGAGGCAGGTGAGTGGTACAAAAGGTAAGGACTTGTGATAAACTTTGCCTCAGCATTGCACAGTGAGTCAGTGTTACCAATGGGACATAAAGGTCCAGGGACCTCAGCCCCATGGCACCCACGAGGCCAGCGGAGCTGGGCCAGGGTGGTAATGGGACCAACACAGACCCCGCAGCCACCAGGCTGGTCTGTAGCTGAAGGCGTGCATCTACTCTAACTGTGACAGCTACTTCTGGGGAAAAATAAAAACAAACGGAAGCAGAAGGATAAAAGGAAAATTCTGTCCAGGGCCAGCTGGGAAGAGCAGCATCAGGGTCCCAGACCACGGTCTTCCTCTGAGGCTCTCTCCAGAGTAGCAGCTGGTGAGGCTGAAGATGAGGATGAAGAGGATGATTTTCATCATGCTTTTCCCCTAGTAGAATATATTTTTCATTGGGACGCACTGAAATTCCTTATGGGGTGTTCCCGTTTATGATGGTATTAGTGCTGATTGGAGTATGCTAATCAAGTGCAAATGTTTCACATTGACTGGTCATTAAGTTTCTGTGTGTATAGATATTATTGGATAACATTTACTGAGTATTTATTATTATTGCATTTTGTTATTGCATATTATTATTATTATTTTTGCTGTGCACTATATCTGGTTTTCTCTAATATAAACTAAAATGTACAAACCAAGAGACAAAGAAAGAGCAGGAGAGGAGGTCAATTCCCACAGCAGTGGGAGCTGCTTCCCATGAGGCCCTGTCTTGACAACGCTGCCAGGATTTGCAGGTGCAGGGCCATGAAAATAACAGCAGAAGAACAACAGCATAAAAACAATTGAAGAAAAGTACTGCCAAAAACAGTCTGGAAAACACTGCCTCATCAGCTTCAGGAAAAGGTTTTGGAGCTGCAGATCGCAGGCCCCAAGCATTACGAAGGCTAAGGCAATGGAGTACTTAAGGCACTGTGCAGCACACGTGTGAGACAAGCACTGTTTTGTAGCAAGGTGACAAGTCCTGGAAATTTCTATCCATCTCCCTGAGGGCTCCAAGCCTTTACAGGAACAGCCTGTCAATAAGTGACATAAACAGCAGTCCCCTGCAGCAGGCAGTGATGGCGTTCAGGATCTGTGATGGGTCAGAAACAGTTCGTTCAAGTAGATCGAGGCTTTTATGAATTGTGCCTGCCTAGCTTAGATGTAGGTGTTCCTGGTCCCGGACGGCTCCTTTGGTACTTAGTCCTGAGCCTGGCAGGCGTCACTGCTCCTGGCCAAAGGAGAGGCTGGATCTGGACGTCTCAGTCAGACTGGAATCGGTCAGTGAGTTGCATCTAGGGATCGCTGATGTTTTGTTTCCAGGTGTGTCAGGGAGCAAAAAAATAATCTTTTTTTTCTTTTTTTTTTTCTTTTTTAAGCCGGGTGTGACATGCTATGTGCATGGCTGCTTAGCTAAAATACACACAGGAGCCCCAAACCTACTCCTTAGGTATTTGCTGTGAAACTAGACACAGCTATATGATAGCAAGTCAGAAGGAACTGCTATCCCTCCTCTGAACATGATCTGTCAGACACTATTCCCCCCCACATATAATTACTGATTTCATGCTATTATTTCATTGTGTTAGAACAATTCTTTGAAAAGTATAACAGATCTTTACCAATAATTTAAACTAGCTACCAGTCTACATCCTGGTTACTGCATATCTACTGCCAAGACACTGTTTTGGTAACAGTTAATAATCAGCTGTCTGGACTACCTCACCATAAACATTACAGGGTTTCATCACTCATGTTTTATTTAATTCTGCTTGTCATCAAGGTCTATTATTGGAGCCTTACAATTTTGTTCAAGAGAGCTGATTTTTACTACTGTTGAAAGCTCCTCTACATACTTTTTGCACATTATTCTCCTGAGCTAGGACCCTTTTCTTTTGGTTCTCAGGTTGACATAAGATGTTTATTCAAATAAATTCATTAGAAGATTGGCAAGCTATAGGTGTCCCTGGTGGAATATGCTTGAGACGCCAAGGGGAAAAAAGGAAAATGCACAAGGTTAGCAAATGACTTGGGCTAAATACAACCACCTGTCTTTGATTCTACACCCCTTGTTTACCATCCTGAAAAGGTACATCCCAGCTGAAGAAGGTATAAACTGAAATCTTTCTTCCCCACATACATCATCCTTCGCTCATTGCCTTGGTTTTCATCCTGTTGTGACCTCCTACCCTTAGCCTGGAAGCATGCAGTGTAGATGAAACAGGTAGTTGCCTGGAATAAACAAAATGGCTAAATGGTCAAAATGGGAGTAATGGAGGAGCAGCTCCTTCAAGCACTGCTTTCCAGAGAGTCTCAGATGACACCACCAAGTGAGCACTTCAGCCCCTGTAATAGGCAGTGATGGCCCTGCCATTCACGTGCCAACTTTGCTCTGCTTTTCCTCTGTCCCCTGGTTCTGCTTTTCCTCTCTTGCCAGGAGAAGAGGCTGTAAAGGAAAGACCAGCAGCAGGCAGAGAGCGTGCAGACTGCACTCCTGAGGGGTGCCAGAGAAAAGGATCCAGGTTACTATGCCAAGGAATGGTTGTCCATGCACAGCGAACCAGCTCCAAGCTGAAGGAGCCCAGAAGAGGCAGTGACTGGGCTGGAATGAGCCTCCCACATTCCACCAGCCCCAGAGATCCATGAGTTTGACGTGTTTTGAGCAGAAATTCCCTTGTAGACCTGAGAATCCCCTTATCATCAAAGCTTGGTCAGAGCTGGTGCTTCCTGAAAAAAAGGTCAGACAAATCAACATTTTTCTGGTGGAACAAGTAAAAGATCTCCTTGCATAGGTCTATGCTTGGTAATACCCCAGTGTGCAAGCTAGCAGCGAAATACTTCTGAACAAAACAGGGAAAGACATTTCTTTCTTTAAAGTTGACAGCAGATGCTACAGTAAGTATGTTTTTACATATGGTCTCTCAGTATGCTGACATACCTAGGTCTAGGCAGTCGTGCTTACACTCTGTTCAGGCACTACCTCAGATAGTTCTTCTCTGCAAGACACGCAATCACATTAGTATCATCCAGAGCCTGAAAGAGTAAGTCCTGTTCAGAGTATGTATATTATCAGCTCAAGCCCAGTACTGTGCTATGCCATTGCTGCTATGTGGCCCAAAACTGATGGGTTTCTGGATTGCTCCGAGTGCAGGTGGAGCAGAAGCACAACATTCTGCATTTTTCCATGTAGAAATCTCCCACCCTGAGGCTCTTGAACATGTTTTGCCAAGAGAAGCAAACATCTTTTCTCTTTATATCTCAGTTCCTTCTGTCTGCCCTGTGACTTGTCCCTTCCCTGTTGTTCCTGACCTTTCTCAGATTCAAACCTGCTGCTCTAGGCACAGTACTTGGAGTAATCACTGATTATCACTGAGCAATTAGAAGTCCTCTGTATAGCAGAATGGATTTTCTTTGCCTGTGGTGTTTTCTTTTCTTGTTTTCCCTTTATTTGCATTATTCACTTTCCTTTTGGATTTTTTCTCTCCAGCCACTGCCTTTAACCTTCCCTTATTGACAAGCAATCTTCATTCCCAAATACTTTCTCTGCATTTGATATGTGTTTATTTCCAAAATTCCTTCACATCTGTCATTTGTGGTCTTACTGGGCCGGTCATGCTGCAGCACCTTTCCTTGGTCATTGCAAGGCAATGGGGAACCATGACACAGGACCCTCTCTCTCTTTTCTGAAGGAAGTGTCCTGGGTCTGGACAGAGCACAGTTTTGGTCACAGATGGTGGTGAATCTCCATGCTCAGGTGCTTTCCCAGGGTGGTGATGCCTTACTGGGACTGTGACATGGTGATACCTGGACGAAGTTTTGTGTGGTTTAGCAACTCTGCTCATGCCTCCTACATACTGCATTCCAGTTCCTAAGTCCTGAAGATTCAATACCAAATCAAAGAAATATAAAATTAAAAAATAAGACCCTCTCCTTTTTGATAAAAGTTGGGATAAGAATGTATGTGAAGTGGGAGATCTGAAGGGTTAAAAGCACACATCAGAGGAGCATCAGTGTGACTTACAGGGAAGTTACTCTGCAAAGTTACAGAAGTAATACCTGCAGTACATGTGAAATCCCATCCTGTTCTCCCCACTGCATATGGCATGTGTCCCTTTCCTCCTCCCCACTCCTGGTGGATGTTTGTGAATACCATCATGAGAATGGGTTCAGCAGAGAGTAGTCTCCTGCTTCTAAGCTGGGCTGCCACACAGGACCTAGGTCTGTGCTCCTGCTCAAGCCCAAATTCCCAGCAAGCCATGGATTAGGGATCATACGACCATGCCCTAGCCTAAGTCAGTGTCTGTGAGGGAGCTGTAGTTGTCATTGTCCCAGGAAGGACTGAGAAAGTTTGCTTTGCAGGAAGTAAAACCATTATTCCCAACATCCTCCTCTAGGTTATACAGAAAAAAGAGTGGGATGCAAGCAAACAGAACAAACTTTGGGGCACCCAGCATGCAGGAGACACAGGGTCCAAAGTTAGGAAGGTGGAGGTAGCTTGTTTCCATCTCCTTCTGGTACAGTCTTCACTGCCCCCCAGGCACAGTTTTTTCCAGAACTGTGGATCTGTGGTTGGGAGATGCTATGGCCTCTTGGAGTTTTAATGTTAGTGTGGGAAGCAAAGATTACATTATTTTCTTGATTTTAACTTACTGAGACAGCATTCATCTTTCCACAGTTCCTTCTGCAAGTAGGGAAACCAAAGGAAGGTGTAGGCCAGACTACAGGAAATCTGAGAGAGCAGCCTCGGTGAACATTGCTGCTCAGGGAAGCCCTTCGTCCTTTGGGGTAATCTTTCGAAAGGGTAGTCCTGCCCTCCAGGGAGGCCACATAAAACCACCATCTATGCCAGACTGTGAGCAGGAGTATTTGGAGAGACCCCCTCAGGCATCCTTCCCTCGGGCACTCCTAGGGCTGGGAGGAGGGAGGATTGCTGGAGTGCCCAGAGATCACGCCCCAGCCACCTGGGCACAAAGCAACGCAGCCTGAACCCGATCAAAACATGGTCAGAAGAAATCGACCTGGCTCTTTTGTTTATCCTGCCCAACTTTCCCAGCCGAGACAGCTCCTTCCTTCCGAATACTGGGGCACTCAGCGGTAGGTTGCTTGTTTTGCAGCATATTCTCCTTTTCTTCTGGGTAGAAGAAAGATTTCCCTCAGAAGGGCATGTGGGTCAAACTTGCACACAGTAACCAAGACTTCTGCCAGGATTTATTTCTAGTACTTTGCTCAGGTGGCTGGTGAGCCCCAAGCAGTGTTAAAAGGTGGTTAAGAGGGCAGAGAAGGAAGAGGAGGGAATTTGGGGCTCCGAAGAGCCATCTTCCTCCCTTCAGAGTGGCCGGACCTGAAGCTTTTCAGGGAGATGTCCTTCGTGCGTCCTGGGGGTTGTGCTCTCGGCCCGTTCCTCTCCCCCTGCTCTCCCCCATGTCCCACTGCCCCTTACCTGGGCCGCGTGGCCTTTGGGAAGGGAAAGGCAGGAAGGAACCCGGTGAAGGCAGGCACAGGCAGAACAGCTGCAGGAGCAGCTGAGTCAGATGTCAGAGTATTTTGCACAGTTTTCACTGGCCATATTCAGTTTTTCACTGCTGTTTGCTCCAAACCCCGTCTCCCCCTCCAGCTCACGGGTCTTCATCTCAGCCTCATTCTTCTTAGCCCTTGGCTCCTGCTGCCTCGTCTCTCCTCTCCTGGCTGGGCCAACCTCTCCTGTCCCCATCCTCTCCTCTGTCTCCCCACTGCCTGCCCTGCCTGTTTTGGGCACAAACGCTCCATCACTCAGAGCGCCACACAGAGCCTGGAACACTGGGGTCCCTTTTCAGGCGCTGCTGTAATAACAACCGCAGAATCGCATTGTACTTATATCTTTACTAGCTTATACAGGAATATACAGTGGTGTTTTACAAGGCTATAAAAATACATCTTAAAGGAAACAAGCACAGGAAAACAGGAGAAGTGGGGCCAGATCAGCTGATGTAAATAAAGGCTGCATTGAATTAAATAGTGCTGCGACTATTTACAGCAGCTGCAGGACCTGACCTGTGGCCCCTTCCTAAAGCAGGGAGTTGCTGCAGCCTCTGTTATGGCAGAAACTGAACTCAGCTCCCCTTGCCCACCCGTCGGAGAGGGATGCTGGCAGGGAGGAGGAGGTGACCCTTTGTTCTGGTCCATCTAGGGGCAAGACTGTGCCCAGCGGTGATGGAGGGACACCTCCTCCTCTGCCTGTCGCTGCTGGATGCCGTGCCTGGCCACCGACCAGCTGCTGCCCTGCTGGAGCCCAGGGAAAAGCCCCTGTGGCTGGAGCTGGGCAGGATTCACAGTATTCACCAAACGGTGCCATTTCAGGGCTCCAAGAACTACTTGCAAGGTAAAGTCAAATCCAGCACAGGGGTTTGACTTCTAGGTAGTGGAAAGAAAACAAGAAGAAAGGAGAGGAAATCATTTGGGAAAGGTCAAACTTATTTTGACATTTTCTGTTTTGAGAAAAAGCTGGGTTCAGGGATTCAGATAATTTTTACCTTTAGCAAGTGTTGAACTGACCATTCAGTCACTGAAATGATAAACTTGCGCCTCTGTTGTAATCCTAAACTTTCTGCATTACATACTCGCCTCCCCAGCATCTACAGTAGAGCACATTTTATCTTTCCCGGATCTGATTTTTGCAAAAATAAAAATTCCAATAGCAATCTTTCAGGAGAGATGGTCTCCCATTGAGGCATCAGGATGACATGAACTTTAATCTCTGGCAAGTTGCTGCATTGAATACTTACAGAATCCAGTTATATGAATAAAATAAAAGGACTACATCTGTAGAACTAAACTAAGAAAGTGGGTAAGGCTATTTTTGTGTTGTTTTTCCAGCACTTTTCAGAAGTAAGGGAAGTTTCTCTGTAGGAGTGCAGTTCCACGGATAGTCAGAAGAGCCTATGGGTAGGAAGTGTCAGCTTTACCCTCAACCAGACTGCCTCAGATTTCTTGAGTCATTTACAGATTTCAGTATGTTCAAAATATTACATTTTTACCACCATTATAAATAAAAAAAATAACTATATCCAGTTTGAATTTTGAAAAGAGACTAGATGTCAGACAATAGGATCCGTTAGTGTTTCCTTCAACGCTGAAATAAAATGCTCAGAGAACTTCAATGTTATATTTAAAAATCTGTTTGTGAATCTCCTCTGGAAAAGTATAGATTTAAATGGTTCTTCATTTCACTTAAAAAAAAAAAAAAAGGTAAAAAAACCCCCAAACCCTTCCAACCAGCTGTAAAGAAAAAGTGTAAAGCTACCTCAGCCCAGCAGTCAGCTTTCCGAGATGGCCACGAAAGGGCGATGAAAGGAGGTCACGTATGGAACAGCTCTTTCAGCTCCATCTCCGGCGGCTGCGATCGCATTCACCTTGGCAGGGGTACAGAGGGTTTGGTTCATCATGACGGCTCCCCAGCAGCCATTTGCACCTGCGCAGCAGGGCTGTAAAGCCCTGCCAAATCACCATGGCAGGTTTCTACACAGATGTAAGCAACTGCTCCGGGGACAAAGCAATACCGAATCAGTCCTAGAAATGTTCAAGTTAGGATTTCCAAGGGTCTTTATTTCTGTTTTCCAAGTCTGTAAACACGCAGTGATTAACAGTCTGGAAGCACTCACCGTTTCCCCCATGGCCTGAGTCTTAACAGCAATCTTGGGGAAGAAGGAGGATGGGTTAAATCCCCTGCAACTCATCTTCTGTTGAGATCCACAAAAATTGCTTGCCAGCATGCATTTGAAGTGAATGTTGTGCTTTGGCTCCTCTGGCGAGCTCTGCTCTCAGCACTTGCAGGACTGCGTGCATCTGCGATTGTGCAAAATTGCTTTAAACGCTGCAAAGCACCTCTTTCAAATGAGCTGAATAGATACATTGGGGAGAAGGAAAAATGTGCTAAGATGTGATTGCTAAATAAGAAATCTGCAAGGCCCGTTTGGCATCGCAAACACTTCTCCCTGAGATTTGGCAGGGCTGCCTACACGTTGCACAGGTGCAAATGACTTCTCCAGGGACAAAGCACTGAGAAACTCGGCCTCTTTTCCAGCAAAAGACAAGTGGGGAAATAAAACCCCTGGACCAAACCCTGCCCTCATTAACACCCCTGAATCCTACTGACTGAAGGCAAATTGCTCTCCAGACTGAGTGAGACAAATCTCATTTTCCTAGTTTGACCAGCAGATACTAAAGTCCGGTCTCCTCCATGCTGATGGAGACATATTAACTTCCCTGGAGTCATGAAGGAGACATTTGCTCCACCATGTTGTTTCCATTCAGTGCTTTCTACATACCATTTAACAACTCCAAATGGGGCTCATGGTTTATATATTCTCTTCGTCTCCCCCTCGGCTAGCGTGCATGCTGCTCACTAGGAGATGGACAGCGCGGTCCTGCTGCATCCCAGCCCCCTGCCTGGAGCTGGAGAAGGAGTCGATTTTCCAATATCAGGGGTGTCACTGACATCCAGCAGCTCTGGAGCTTCCTCGACTCCCATATTTACGGTGTGCAGCAAATCCCAGGGCACAGCTCAATCATGGGCGTTATGACTGGTCAGGGCTTTCTCACTGGTCTGAGTGTACAACAGAGAATACATTGCAAATAAATACCTCTATTCACTTTTTTTTATATGGACTACAAAAAGAGGTCATGAGGAAGCATGTACCATATCATACTAATAGGCATTTTTATTAGTTATCAATTAAAAATTAAAAGGAAAATGTGCTAAGGGTAGCCAAATGTAAAGAACAGCATTTTTTACAAAGCCTCACCACTGCCAGTATTGTGTTTTTTCACTGGGAAAACTGTAAAGCAATTTGGATAAACTAATGTTTATCTAAATATTCAAAGTGTACAGAGGTCTTTCATAGCAGAGGAATTCCTTTGTAGCCTGTTTTTTTAACATACACCTTGCTGGCCTTTACTTTATATGCTGCAACCACTAGAATATTACACCTAGGTACAGAAGTCGATAAATACATACTTTAATTAAAATAATGTCCCCTGCCCACAAGCTGCTGATAAACATCACAGTCTTCCCCTTCTCTGTCCTTAATGTTTTATACTGTTTCAGAACTTTACTCTATGTTTACTGAGCTACAAACTTGGCAGTTTTCTTCATTTTGCAGAGTAAATGTATAGAGTTACAATTTGGTGCAAGCTTTATTTATTACAGAAATATGAGTTTCTTACATAATTGCAAAAGAAAATTGTAGAAGAACAAGACAAAGAAGACACGTTATACGCTTCACGCAACTTCCACTTTCATCTCAGTTATTTTTCCTTCAGGACTTTTCATTCTTTCAACACTTTTCTTCAAATTATTCACTCGTCCCCCTCTAATGTCACTCTGCTGTGATGACCAGTTGGGCAATATATAATAAAATGCATGCACACAGCACCAGTGTGTTAAAACCTGATATAATGCAAGTATTATTCTACCAGCTTGATGAACTCATTTACAGCTATGGTACAGGTGATAAAATTACAGAGCTGTAAATCCCTTTGGTCTTCTAGAGTCCTTTAGCTGATGTCATTTTTCACCAGGAATAATATGTTATTTCTTTCTAGAGAGCTGGGCAGTGCAGGGAAGGTAGATAGATATGATTATTAAATGCAGTGTGTGCAAGAGGGGAAAGGATGCTGAAGTCAAATATACACAAAAATTAATAGCTTTCCTGATCTGAACTCATGTTTCTCATGCTCTTTGGATTACAGTAGGGTTACCCTTCTGGTGTCTGCACCCCAGGGATTCACATCTGTGTAAATGTGGTAATAGAAAAAGGCCCTCGTGATGAATTCATGAATTGTTCTCATTGACACTAGTTGATACTTTTACTTGGACAAGTCTCCTTTGCAGGTGCACTGACCACACACTAATTTAAAGGATTATTTTCATAACTTTCTGTGCAGTCTGCAAGGCTTTCTGTGAAAAGCATAATTGTTTCAACCAGCTGCTTGGAGTTGTTTTTATTAATTTCTTTAAATCCAACAATGCTGGATCGGCATATTTGAGACTCTCCTCCAAACTGCATATGAACATAAATAAAATTAGCGCATGTGGTTCTTGTGCGGGAGAGAACTTTGTTTGCAAGTACAGCATTTCTGTGAGGAGGAAAATCACTTTTAAAATGTACTTTTTTCTCCTAGCCCCTTGCTATTTTTATCCTCATCCCCACAACAAATCTTTAATGTGCAGTATGTCTGCATGGCACCTGTTGGGATTAGCTGGGACCCAAGCAGACACATTACAAGTCCATGCATTTGCACTGCCTGATACGTCTAATCCCGAGTTTACGCTGTACGAAGCCCCAACCGTAAAGTGTTCTTCAAGTTGTGTTATTCCCCCTTCTTGGGTGAAAGCCAGGTATCTTACCATGAGACTGGCCATAATATCTGAAAAAGCCTCATGGACTCAGTCCTCACTTTATATAGCAAGCCAGGGGTATTAAAAAAGAGTCCATGGCACAATTATTTGGATCCCACCTTGGTGCCTCCCTCCTCCCTTGCCTGGGGGAAATGCTCAAAGCGTGGAAACTGCCCTGGGCAAGCAGAGCAAAACCAGGCTGGGAGTATTACATGAGAGAGAGAGAGAGAGCAAGGACAAAGAGGTCGGGGGGGTCCAGTCACCCCTTGGCCTCTCTCCTCCTCGCCTCAGCTCAGCCCTTCCCAACACCTTAGGGACCAGGCGGCTTGGCCTTCATGCCAAAACCCTGAGGTCTGCCTGCAGCAGCAGAGCAAGGTTTGCACAGGGAAGGGGAATCCAGTCCTCTCTCCTCTCCCAAGCCTTGGATGGAGAAACCAAGGTCTCTGCTGCAGCCTGGGGGTCTGCGCACTGGCTGCCCGTCCCAGCCCCTCTCCCACCTCCATTCTGTCTCCCCCTCCAGCAAAGGGACCACAGCCAAGCTCTTCCCTTGTCTCACCCCTTCCTCCTGGCATCCGTTGTGCCCAGCCATCGAGTGGGGTTCCGAACCTCCTCCAAGGGTCCTGGTCACCCTTGTTGGTGGGAAAAGCACCATAAGCCTCTTCCTTCCCTTACATTTTCAGCTCTAGCTTGCATGTGCCACATGCCATAAGGCTATGGAAATGCAGCACGTGTCATGAGACCTTCAGGGGCTGTGCATCACCTCAGAGAATGACCTAAAAACTATTAGGAGGATGACACTGCTGGAGCAAAACCCAGAAAATGAGCAAAATTGTGTTTTGGTGGCTGGAATACAATGCAGGAAATCCTGAGCAGATAGCACCCAAGGTTTCAAGCTTTTCTAATGCAAAATGTCCACGTAACTGTCAGCCTCCTTGTACTTCCACAGGCTCACTGATAGCCCCTTTGCTTCTATGGGGAAGATGGTTTTGTTGAGCAAACCCTGTGACTTCCCTCTGACCGAAACTGTGTGGTTCCTGTGAGTCAGAAGAAAACAACTGCAAATGTTTAAAAATCAAGCAACAAGCCTTGCAAAACCAAGAGGCTGTCCCAGAAATGATTGACTATTAATATGCATGTAAAAGTAGGGTTTCCTAATTTTCTTGATTTGGACATACAGGGGTGGGATATATTTTTTACTTCTTCTCTGCACCCATTTAAGATAAAAATTTTTGTTTTGGAAAAAGATATGCTGGGTCTTAAAAAAATGCAACAAATATTTTGGGTATTTCCAGGGAAATAGCAAGCATTGGCAATACAGCTGGTCAAAAAATGGAATTGCCATTTCTGGACATATTTTGACATGTTCAAGCTTGTTTCCACTCCAAATCAGAACAAAACTCTGATTGTTTAAATTCCATGGTATTTCATTCCAAGAAGAAAAACACCTCTTTTTTCAGACAGTGAAATTATTGTTTTGGTAATATTCACATGTAATTAAATAAAGCATGTACTAGTGTAGCACAAAATTTAAACTGGCATAAAATAGCTAGTGGTCAAAGGAGATAGACACTTTTTCCCAGAGGGGTTTCATCCCATCCTGAAGCAGGTGTCAGGAAGGCGCCTCTAAGGTTGCTCTATCTCTCGTTTGAGTAGAGGATGAGCTTCTGGAGAAGCTTAAGCCAACCTATGTCCAGGCTGCCACAGTCTCACCTTCCTTCCTGGCCCTGAGCGATGCTGTTCCTTCCCCTGACCCGCATGGAGAAGTCTCCCCACCCTGGGCTGCAGCTGTGCCGCCATCAATCCCGGGCACTGATGGGGAGCAAGGACGTGGCAGACAATCATCTGGGGATTTGGGGCCATTGTGTTAGTAGGGTTACATTTGATTTTTCTGCAGCACTGGTCTGATGCAAAAAGCTCTCATGTGGACCCACAGCCCAGGATTTGGTGTATGCCAGTCAAACCATATGACCGCTGCCTCTGATGTCATCCTCAAGGCAGAGATGGGGCTGGCCAGAGGTCCCAGCTTCTTCCCTTTCGTCCCGGTGCTCTTCACCTGAATCTGCATTTCTTCGGGCCACGAACAGCAAAGCCTCAGCGGAAGCCTTTGCCACGTTCCCGCCTTCTGCCGCTCACTTCCCAGTGCTAGCAGTGAATTGCTCTCTGAAGAGCCCAGGTTGCAGCCTGTCCCAGAGCAGGCAAAGGTTTTCTTTGGCAAGAAACAAAAAAGCTTGCCGCATGGGGCCTCGCGCAGCTTGGCGTGGCCAAGCGCTGCATTGTCCTACAGTGCAGCTGAGGGGCGTCTTTTCTGTCTAAACAGGTTTATAAATCAAATACTGCTTTATTCATGTTTGCTCTCACTGTAGCTTGGTCATTACTGAAAATCATACTCAGCTCCAAAGTTTGCTCATAAACTTCCCAGAAAAGATATGTACTGTATTGTAAGAAACAGTGTTTGTTCTCCTACTGAATAATGCAAAGATAAAGCAGGATTGATTTGGTAATCAGAGCATGCCAAACACCTCCAGGATAGAAAGCAGTCTATAACCCGGCTTTCTGGTAACACCATTATGGGTCGGATTTAGGAAATGACAGGGGACAATGATGTTTTTCTTCCTACAGGGCCATCCTGGTACAAATTTTGTTCCCGAGTCCTCCAAGCACATCCTCCAACGGATCCTCACTAAAGGGCCTCTTGCATCTTGCCGGAGCCTCTGCTAAAGTAAGGATGGTCCTGCTTGGAGCCGGGAGTCCATCTGGAGCATGCAGGATCTGGCCCTTGCCAGTGGTCCTTGCACACACATCTGGGACTACTCCTGTATAAAGCTGCTTATGTGCGCAAGGGGCCTTCCCATGGCTATTAAGTTTTGTGTGACAGTGTCTTACCTGAAGATTAGCATTTAAATCAATTTTTGAACATAAAACCATTTAGAACATATAGAGCATGCTTTACTTGCCCATTAAGAACTCACTAATGGTTAATGTTTCACATGCCACATACTGTTACTGTTTTTCCTAAATAAAAATAATTTTGCTATCTTGCCCTGCCTGGCATTGCTAATAAATAAGAATGGTTAATGAGTGCTTTCCTGATAAGAGACATCCCTTATTAAACAGCCGCTAAAACCACTTCTATCTATCTGGACCGCAGCTGCATCTGCTACAGCACGGGCTTCTTTTTATCTGTGATCCAAACCCTACAGTCCTCAGCGAGACAGGGCTCACTCTGCCATCGGGTAGCACTTTGCCAGACTAAGAACCAATTTGCCCACGTGTTTGTCAAAGGCTGATCCTCAGCAGGTAGCATTTATTTGAGACCGGACGTGGCAGGTGGTTTCAGCCCAGAAACACATTTTTGCACAGATTCCAATTAAGTGTTTATAAGCTATTAGTTACATAAAACTCAGATCAGTGATGTTGGCAAGTTTTCTGTACTTTCTCTGTGTGCTAACAACCCAGCTTAACTTTTGTTTGTTGTTGGGGGACTTTCAAGTGTGTCTCAAATATTAACATTTTAATTTGCAAGGAAATTAGTAGTTGGAAAACTATAATCCGTTACGAGCATGCACGCACACACACATGTGCACACAGTCTATTAAAATTACTTATGTTATTAAGTTTGTAATAAATCCTCAGTGTGGAATGGCACGTGCTGAATCACTGAGGTATTTGACGAAGATCAGTTTAAAGGGTTACTCTGGGGCCCCAAATTCCATTTTAAAAAACAAGGCCCTATTGAAGCTAATCAATGGGTTTTCTGTGATTTTTTTTTCCCCAGAAACTTTAATTAAGAGCTTTTGGACAACTTTAAAGGTTCTCATGTAGTATTTTTAGCTATAGCTGTGAAGTGCTATAGGAGAGCATGAAAACATACCTATGCAGGTCTTTATGCCTCCCTCTTCATGAGTGGCTGAGAACCTTTCCATCGCACGTGGGTCACGGCTAGCATTTGTTTCTACAAACCCAGCTAGAGGAGCAGGCAGGTTCAGCTGTGCCTGCTGGCAGTCAGGGAAGTTTCAGCTCCAGGTTTACATGGGGAAGACCTGGGGCCAGATCTGGTACCACCAAAGCGGCTCAGGACAGCAGCAATGGTTTCAGCAGGCGAGAGCCCCAGCCCCGAGGGTGTAACGTGGCCGCTCGAGTCCAGCCTGCAGACACCAGCCTTCACCAGCTGTGAGCCTGGCAGGAGCGGGTTCGGTTCTTGTGCTGAGGCAGGCCAAGAGTCTCCTTTTGTTTGTTTATTTTTTAAGTGGAGTTTTCTGCGCTACATGTAAAGGAGGTGGAGGAGGGACCGGTGGTTTTGTTTTTTTTTTTTTTCCAGGATAAACCACGATATCCGTTTCCTTTTTTTAAATTTTTCCTGGTGTTATTTGAATGAGGAATGGGGCCATCCCACCAGGATGAAGAGATTTGGCCAGCATGCCAAAACTGCAATTACAGCTAAATGAAAAAAATAAGAAAGAAATGTATTTTATTCATTTCAGCTGTTATGTCTTAATGCAAAGAAATCACTTTGCACAGTTCTGTAACTGACACCAATTTCTAATCTCCAATACTATTAACTTCTAAATCTCTGTTATAAAGAATATTGGCAGCATACCAGAGTCTAATGCAGCTAAATGGACTTAGTCTGAGCTGGTGTTTTATTTTCTTTTTTCTGAAATGCTGAAAAAAATCGTTAAACTATTTTGTTAATTGCTGATAACATTTTGGTTAGTTGGATTTCCTCTTTTGGCTGCAATAGACACATTCCTGGAGCATGACATGACTTTGCCTTTGGGACAAGCAAAAAAAAAAAGAGACCATTTTTTGAAATGACAAAATGTATTGTTACAGGATTAGAGACAGGATAGCTCCAGGATTATGCTGTATCGCTAACTCAATTTAAGAGCCCTACGAATCGAAACTAAATATTGAATAGCTGCAGGCAAAGGGCATCATTAAGGAGTAATACCTATGTGAAAACTTGATTGTTTTATCTCAGCTGGATTGCAACAGATTTCTGATAACTCAGAGACCCACTCACACAACCTAGAAAAACTTAAAACATTTATTTCCCCCTACTACTTCACTCCAATGGCACTGGAAAACCAATCCAAGTCTCAGCTGTGCAGAAATAAATATTAATTTACAACAACCTTGACAGAAATGTTTCTACAAGTCAGTGACAGACTTTGACTGAGGCTGCCGCCTTGACATCAAGACATCGTCATTCCAAGGGAACCTGCAAAGCTGTCTTCTGTTTGACTTTAGTGATGCCCTAAACCAACGTTAGCATCACTTCTCTGCTGCAAGATTTAATTGGGAGCTTAAACAGATAATGCTGAGTTGTGCCAAGTGGGCCAGTGGAAGCAATTATCAGATTTAGATATTCTGGCATCCTGGACAGAATTTCTTAGGCACAGGAAATGAATTATGGCAGAACATCTTTAGACCCAAAAATTGTTGGCAGTGAGGAAGGGAAGAACAATGCAGCCCTGGTTACATGCTGACGAGCTTTGGCTGGTTTGCCGTGTTACCATTTTAGTCTGTGTGTGGCTGTTTAATTTTTGTTCCTCAAGAGAGCTGAAGTTCTAACACCATCTAAGTCGGAGCTTGGAAAGCTTTTTTCATTTTGTGTCCAAATAACAGTTGGGTTCACAGAGGACTGAACAAAGGGAGAATATCAAGAAAATATGGGTTGCTCTTACTGGAGTGTAGGATCCTCCATGAATAAGAGCTTCTTGTGATATTAAAATGCGTTATAAAATCCCCTTCTTCTGTTGCTGAACGTGAAGCCTAGCCGTACCTCTGTCCCAATATCTTTTAATAAATTCAGTGCTCATGAAAAACTCTTGACTTTGAAACCATAGAGACCAAGGCCTGGATTCACCTCACCTAATTTTAGATATTTGCATGAGAACCCTCGGCAAGGAGTGCAGACGCCAAAGGCTCCTTCAGTAATCCCTGCAGACAGACCAGCACGCCCCTGCCTTTCGTGTGCTGAGTTGCCCTCTGACAGAGCTTCCACTGAGCAGGCAAGTCTCCTACAAAGCTTATTACTTAGGTACCAAAAACAAAGCCTAAAATGGGTGCAGTGAACATAAGCCTGGGCCATCTGCAGGAGCAGATGGACAGAGGAACGTGTGTGCCAGGGGACCCGATGGCCGAATATTTTCACTGTAGCAGTTGAGGCTACCAGCAGGGCTAGCAATGTTGGTCAAACACTGCAGATCCTTGACATGCTCGGAAAGGAGATAAGATTGCATCACTCATTTACCAGATATCACAAATGCAACTCAGATGGTAATTTTCCACTGTAAGTACTGGCATCTTGAGCAAAATATGATCCAAAAGAAAAGGCTCTGTACGCCGCTGTTATCAATCCCCTAAGCCTGATGTCTTACCATCTGTGACATCATTAGCTGCACATCTGTCTCCGAACTGGAGGTGGTTTGCTAGCCTAACTCTTACCCCATGTCCACTCTGAATAAGCTCTGAATAAAAGACACTTGTTAAAGTTCAACTGTAGCAGGGGTTGCATCAAGAGTTTAGAGATGGCAGATGGGCAGGCCCAAGCCTCTATCACTGAATAGAAAGATATATGGTCTATTCTTTCCTTATGGCTCATGTGATACTCTTGATAAGATGAATGTAAGTTTCTGGCAGCCATACAGAGTGAAATCTATACCCAAGGAATGCATATAAGTCAACTTCTACTTAAGCCTTAAATGATGGGTATATGTATAATAGTAGCCAGTGAAGTAGCACTGAGAAAATGTGAGGTTTTTCAGTTCAGTGGCCTCACTGGGGGGAGGAAAGGGAGAAGAAGACCAACTTGGAATTGATCTGAAATAAATATCTGAAGGAATTTTTAACCAATTAGAAATATTTTTCCTCTGGCGTTTTACTAAAAGGAAAGAGCAAGATTCCAAAAAAGGTGAAAAGGAGGAAAAGATGGCTCGTAGTGTGTGCTAGCTTAACAGTTTATTGAGAGATCTATAACCACATATACAGCCCCCCCATTAGTACTAAAGAACGTAAATCACATACCCCTGATTAGAAGGCCGAGAGGTATCTGTATGTCTGCACCTGCGTTCAGCCCCATTGAAAATAAAGACTTTGCTGAAAAAAATATGCCAAATCCCACAATAAAAGCAGCTGAGGCTGAGCTGGAGGAAATACGAACCTTTCTTACCTTGAGCTAGAGTGCATGACAGCAAACAGAAGACAGAAAAAATGATCCCTATTGGCATTATGTTCATCAGAGGGAAGGTTTCTTCCAGTCAGACACTGCATGGCATTGCAGCCTCCTGCAGGCTAACGACAGTCTTCGTGCTCCCTTTGATAAGCAGAGGGAGTCAATGAGGGCCAAATCCTTCGGCAGTAATGGGCTTTGCTCCTTGTTGGGGCAATTCAGCTTAAGCATAGAAGAAAAAAAGCAGAAGTGACCTTATAGTTCATACTGGAGAGAGTTCTGGACATCTCTGGGTAATACCTGTAGACTCACTGCTGGAGTCCCACTGTACCGAAAGTCAGCTTATTCTCCCGTTCATGCATTTGCTTTGCAAGAAACAGCAGGGACCACGCTGTGAATCGCAGAATCACAGACTGGCTACTGTTTGTGTGGCCTCATCCCACCCCCATTCCAGAGCACAAATAAGAAATTTTTACTCTTTAACAGAGTCAGGAGTACTCTATAATCCAAACGGCTTCATAATGAACAAGCTCTTATTCAGTGTGAGGCCTTATTCATTGCAAGTCTAGTTCCTTACTTGCAGCATACTCTGACCCCAGCCACGGTGTTGCCCTGACTCTGTTTTGGTTTTGGACTAAATAGAGTACAGTAAGTCAAACATTATTGGTCACAATGGTAATGCAGAGTGTATGTAACGTGCTTTTATTGCTGCAACGCATAGTTGAAATATTTACGTGGAATATGTGAAATAACAGTAAGATTCATGTTCTGTTCCTTATTTGTAAGGTATTTTATTAAAAAAGAATCTGAATTTAAAGTTCATAAATAAAATAGTAATATCACTTATTTCCAGATACTAGTTCCAGCTTGTTGATTTTAATAGACAAGTATAACACTTCAAATGTGGAAACACAGTGGGTAATATTTACATGAAATCTCCAAGAACCGTGGTATTTTGCTCATGTGGAATATCATGGCATTTTGCCTGGATCAAGTAACCAGCAGATTAGCACATTAACACTTTTAAGAAACATGCATGTAATCCACTCTGAATGTGGTCTTTGACTCCTGGTAGGAATACCTAATGATTTTCAAATTGACGCGTTACTTTATAAAGCAAGTCAAATAAACAGGAATTGCTGAGGAGCTTTGGTGGGGATGTATGGCATAAGCACACACATGTTGTTATCAACAGAGAAGACAGGATCAACTCTTTACAGCCATGGAAGGATTTGCAGAATCTACAGATACAGGAGAAACTTGGCTTCCCTTCTTTTTAAAGCTTTCTGGCTTTATTGCTCTACGTGAATGGGTAAGTGGATATAAACTGCTCCCTCTGATTGAAAGTCAGTCACCAGCTCAAGGTGACAGCTTAACAACAGACCTCTAAGATTGACCAGAGCTAGCCAGTAAAGCCTGTGAAAACCATCACCACCGCTGATCTGGAAGGTCCCATTTCAGTTTGCAGCTCGAGGAGGATCCTCACAAGACAGCCAGCCATGTTCAGGCAGCCCCAGGCTCCGTCTTAACCAGGAATTAGGAGGGAGAAGGGCAAAAGGCACAAGGATTATGTCAGTCCTGTGTCACTCGGCCAAGGACGTGTGCCTTCAAAGCCGCACTCCGGCACAGATTCTTGGCGTGGTTTTGGTCATGCCGCCGGCCTCCCTGCGCTGCTTACCCCATTTCCCACAGAGAAAACAATCCCATCCTTCCCTCTATGGGAGCTGCTGCCAACTGCAGCAGTGTGCTTGCGGTGATGAAGTGCTCCACGTGTGCAAAGCCCTGGTTGTGTGGAATGCACGTGCAAGCTCAGTGGTAGCTCAAGGCCCCAGCTTATTTCGACAGCCATCCAGCGGGGAACAAAACTTTCTATTCCCAGGATGCTTTCAGTGAGGCGTAGCAACTGAGTTCAACTTCTGCGGCAGGAGACAGCAGGGAAAACCCAACAGTCCCCTTCCCATGAAAGAAGCAGCAGAGTCCAGGCTGCGTGCCAAGGAATCCTATCACTAGCCTTGTAAAAAAATCACCAGGGCCACCTCAGAAACAATGGTGGAGTCACGCTTGGTTGCAGTTGGTTATGTTTTGAGAGGGAGACCACGAACAGGTCTCACAGAACTGTTGTGGCTGGCTCCATTTCCCGTTAACTCATCACACTTGTCCTCTCCTTCCTGAGAGACAACTTTTATAACCCAATTAACGACTGTCCCTGTTTCCCTTAAGACCAGATATGGCTGCCCCAGTTCATACAGATTAAGACCTTTCTTCAGGAGAAGTGACTCCACAGAAGTCAATGGGATGAATCAGAGATTGTTCACAGCCGACCCAAAACGAAGTTGCCCTTTATCCTACTGAGGGCTGATGCTCTCCTCACTTCTGCACTGGAGAATCAGGAATAAGCCCTGAGTTTCTAGCCTTTACCACCTGTACGTTATGCGACATCAAAAAGCTACCCAAGTAGAAGGGAAAATATCCTTCCTAGTCCCTGTATCCAAGATTAAAAAAATAACCTTTGATTCAAATAACCTGGCTAAGAAAGTCCAAACGTGGATATTCGCAGAATGAAAGAATTTTAGAAAAGGAAATTCTGGAATTTGAAAAAGAGAGAGACTTGTCATAATGGAAAGAGTCAAATCAAACTGTTTTTTAAAGCCAAAGCTAAAAAGCAAACCCCAAAACCGCTCCCCCTTCTACCTCCGTTGCCAATTTGAACACAGAAAGGATCTTTCCTTTGCATTGAAGTTATCTGTTGGAAAAAAACTGGATTATAATAGAAATACTAAAATCTTAATCATGGAGAGCCTACTTGGAAGACTCATTTAGAAAGCAGCTCAGATGTCAATGAGCAACAACTGCTGCGAACCAAATACGTATTGAGTACACTGTGTTAACGTCTTGCCAAAATGCTTGGGTATACAACACCAGTGAAGCAGAAACAGCTCTGAGCAATGCTCCAATGTTAGGACAGGATGAGGTTTGATAGGTTATTAAAAAACCCAAACCAACCTCCCCCTACTTAAACTCACACAAAAGCCCAGATTTTTGGAACATCACGCTAGAGACAGGCCTTTCCCTCCCCACTGGCAGCTGAAGCTATTTTTGAATTTGTGTCAGATTTAGGCTGACTAGGCTTCAGCCAAAAAGTTTAGGGAGGGTGAGGGTGGGGAAATCATCAGAAAAAATCATGAGAGTTTGCCGATTTCAGAAACAAAAGGTTTCCATTTTTCAGGCTGGATTCACCAGAGGATTTAGGAGCTGACCGCTTTCAGATGTGCGCGCTGCAGAGGGGCAATTACACGCCTGCAGCTCCCGGCTCCGGTGCCTTGGGACCGGGGGTCAGAGTGGCGCTTGCCGTCCCCACGCTTTTATATCAGGCCCCCCCGTGGAAGCAGCTAGATCTGTACGAAAGTGTTTGCGTAGGCAATTTAGATCGGCACGCTGAAACCAGTTACGCTCGACCCTTGTTTAGAATAGCATAGCTGCCTTCACGTGAGGGATTTCTCAATTCAATTAAAAATTGGTTCACAAACCCAACATGGCCAACCCTTGGGGTAAGAAAAGGGGGGTGGTCCAGAATATGCTTTTCTGGAGCATATGGGGATCCCTGTTTCTGAGGCCAGAAAGGACATAGTCTGATCTCTCCAAAAGTCTTGTATTTTTTTAATCCATACTTTCAGAGCAAAGCAGAGGGTCCTCTGCTTTGGAAAGTGGCTTCCCTCCTTTCCACTCCCTCCAGAATCTTCTTTTTAAGTCCTTTCATTCAGAAAATATGGATGTTTGGGCTTGCTCAGTCAAAGGGCAGTAAGTGAGGCAGCCACCCAGAGAACCTTAATGTAAAGTACCTTTCACCTATACGCTTACATGGCCTTCACCACACAGCATCTAAGCCTCTTACAGTCATTGCCAGATTTCATCCTCACAAGACTGTTCATTAGATAAATGTTTTCTGCTTTTCTCAATGCCAGACAGAAGCAGTGGGTGGAAGGAGTGTCTTGGCAAATGTCACAGAGGGTAATTTCAGTTGAAGCGGGGGGGCACCTGGGTTTTTCAGGTCCCACCGGCTCCTGGGACATCCCTCCTTCCTCAGACAGTCAGTGGGGAGGGGACAAGCTCAGTGGCAGCCATGAGGAAAAGGTCTGAGCTCAGCGAAACCTGGGGCTGGCCTGGAGGAGAATGAAGCAAAAAGCAACATGTTTATTTGAACGTCGGGTTATTTAACCATGCCGTATCTCCAGATGCGCTGAGGTTTGCTCACTGCTCTTGAAGTGCAGCTTGATTATGAAACGTGACTGGAAACACAGCACTTCTCCTCAGAAGGTCCCTGTGTAGAAATCAGGAGCAGGAGGAGAGCAGCTCCTGTTTTGATGGTGGTCTAGGGTCTGATGAGTGGGGGCAAGGTGCTGCTCCTCAGTCTCAGGACATTGAATAAATCACTGAGATTGATCAAGGGCTAAAACCCCCAACTTTCTCTGTCAGCTTAGGCATCTGGTCTTATCTTCCCACACAGCCCTTTGTGCACAAACCACCTTACCTTTCCCTCCGACACATGTCTCTTTTCTCTGTCTTCCACCCAACCATGGCCACCAAGCCAATGCTTTCTGCCTGATGGGGTCCCTGCCCCTCCTCGGCAGCCCCTCCTAGGGCAGCCCCCACCACCGTGCTGCACACCACAGGTAATGGTGAGCTGGCAGGCAAGCAAGTCCCCCTGTCTCTAAACCTTCCTGGGGGGTTACGGACCCTGGGGGGTCCACAGAGCAAGGAGGAACCCCCCCATCTCTACAAAACCAGGCTGATACATGTTTTTGGCCGAGATTGATGTAAAAGCATGGTTTTCAATGATGAACTCTGCAAATTCAACCTGAAAACTATTGAGACACAAAAAGGCTTTGGTCCTGCAAAGCCTTAAATAAGTTGGTACAGTCACAGAAATTTCTCACACAGGTGAAGCGAAGCATGTGTATACAACACCATGGGATGAGGACCCCACACAGAAGGGCGGTGCGTACCTTGTGGCCTTTGTCTGTTGGATTCATACGCGTTATTGGCAAACCACATGTTTTCCACTGGAAAGCAGAAAGAATAAAACCGAACAGGGATCCACCAGCTAAGGACATATAACTGTATAGCATGTGTTCTCCAGGGCTGTTCGGCAGGGCAGTAGTTTTTCCAGCTTTCATGTGCTATTTCAACACCACTGCTCAGCCTCATTTTCCTGCCAAAGTGTTAAATTCAGACAAAGCCTCCTTTAAACCACACAAGATCAAAATCGGGTCATGGGAGTGCTAGAAATAATTTTGAAATATCCTCATTACCTTCCTGTTTCTTCCCATACTATTTTACTTTTTGTATGGGGAGGAGGGAATGGGCGAGCACTAGCATTTATTTTTCCAAACAGTATTTGCATACAAGCGTTCGAGAAGCCAGGCATATTGAAAGCCTAAAGCCTATTTCACCGTCTAAAAAGAATGTAAGTCTTTCAAACAAATACCTCTCAGCCCAATAGAGATGCCATGGCTGAATTCTTTTATTTCACTCAGCACAGAGCAGTAGGCACCCTGGAAGTTGCATACATCAAGAAAAGCTGTTTTAATAATGTGTGTGTCTATTCCATGCCTTCCTCCTCAGTCCCCCCTTTCCATGCTTAGCACACTCACTGAGCTGAGCTAACTTTCAGTTTGACTCTTGATTACAGTATTTAACTGCTTAATTGCAACCATTTAAACTCCAGATTTGTTGTAAGCAAAAATTAGCAACACTTAACTATTAGGTATTTGCAAAAAGATGACAGAGTTAAGGAGCCTTAATTTAATATCCATCTTCAGAGGTTTATAACTGAATCCATACTTGTATTTAAATACCAAATAATCTGCTGATTATTATGCATAGTTTTCAGTCAGTGTAACGAAAACATGATGTCGCAGTCATGCTGTGAGCTCTGTAGCTAGGTTTCCTTGTTTATATTAACAGCTGTAAACACAGTCTAACTCAGCCTTTATTTAAAAGCAGATTTCCCATACTTGCAAGAATTCACCACATTGTGAAAGCTACAATTTCAGAACTTTTCTCACATGCTTATTGATTATGCCCAGGAACAGCCTGCAATGCTACACATGCACTTGCGATAACCCATTTTAGAGCCTCTACATTAAAAGGGCCAGTTTTCCATTTTCATTAAAAAGTAAAACCAGCTTGGCAAATGTTTGTGTATAATCCTGCCGCTTAATGTCCTGAATTCAGCCTGCAACCTTCTGCATATAGGGTTGAACATGTACTTAAGTGCTTTGCTGGGTCAAGGTTTCACATGTTTATCCTTACATTTAAAAATACAGGTTGTAAAACCATCTTAAAGCCATTTAAATCAGTGAAAGGGATTTCACTCAGTCAGAAATGTTTTTTAGTGCAAAGTTTTACCTTCCTACCTTTTAATAACAGCATTGGAAAACCTGAGCTTTTGGAAAAGTGACACTGCCTGCATAAAGGACTCTGAGGTTTCTTCATTTTTTAAGAGAACGGTGAGAAGCAAGCTACATTTAAGTGGAAAGTCAAGTGAAGCAAAAAAACCTGCTAGGAGCATTTTGTAATTTTTCTGCCCTGAGAAAGGCAGTAGCATGTCCTTCTGATGGGTTCCTCTGACGCAGGTTAGATGTCCCAGACTGTGAATCCTGGGCAAAGCCAACCAGTGGTGCAAATCAACCTTGAGGGCCAGGCAGGTGAGGATCCCCTCTGGAAGAAAACTCCCCAGTGGTACAGAGCTGCTGTAGCAATTTACCATCACATGGGCTTCCATCCACTGGGTCTCACATGGAGAGAGAAAGTAAGGGAGAAGGAGGGGTTTATGTGGGATATTTGCAGGGTCCATCAACTCTATCAGAAGAGCCTTTGGGATCACACTGCTCTACCACGGGGTAGAGATGCTCCTGGGAAAAGTGATGGCATGTGTCCACCAGTAGCTTCACCACTGTTGCCCAGATTTCCTTGTTACACCTCTCCTCCCAGCAGTCTGTGCCTGGAAAATATGGTTTAGACCATCACAGCATCAAAGCTCTGCAACTTTGTCACAGTGCCTATGCTCCAGAGAAGTAAATCTCTGGGTCAGGAGGGCCAAAGTCCAAGGCTGATCTCATGACCCTGCTCATCTGTGACCAGCTACAATGCCTCAAGCTCACACTCAGATCCTGCCTCAGTTTGCCCACTGTACCCCTTCATAGCTCTGCTGTCTTAGGGGGGGGGATTGTACTTACATGGGGGTGAGCATACCACCACCCATCCACATCCCTCCACCTTCACTCCTCCTAAGTGCACAGGGCAGGCTCAGAGTTCAAGCTGTAGCCAGGTTAGGGCCAAAGATATGTGCAGAAGTTAGGGTCCAAGCGCTTTGGGCTGCTCTGAGGCCAGTTCTCCAGCAAGATCCTCCCCAGAGCCTTACTGCATTTCTCACTTTCCATTCAAAGGAGAGAGGGTTGCTGGAGAAACACACTGTACGTCTCACGCAGGACTCTGGATCCACTGCTTTGTAGACTAACACACAGGATAAGTAACCTCCCACTTGACACACAAGCTGCTCTCGTGCTAAATACTGTCTTTTCTACCTCCCTCTCCTTCTGTGATTACAAGTGAACTTGTTCAACACTTCATTTTCCCCCCGTAGAAGTCACATATGGACCTGGTCTGCCAAGTGCCTAGCCCAGCCATAGTGGTGATACTAAAATATAACCTGGATTGACAAGGGATCCACAAGGAGCTTAGCCAGGCCATTCCACATCATCCTGTGCAAGTTATTTTTACAAGTCCGAGATCTCGTTCAACTTGCTTGGCTTTTCAGAGGACAATTAAAAACAATGTGTAACAGATGGGAGAGCTAAGACAGAGGTTAAATGACTTGCCTGGGGCTGGTAGAGTCTAGTAGTATGGGCGACAGGAGTCCTGGGTATTAATTAGTTAATATTTGTACAATGCTAGGAAAATATATAGCCCTATATATTATTGTAAGGTGGCCCCTGCAGTTTGGAGAAGCAGAGGGCAACAGTGCACAGGCGAGTGCAAACATCCTTCCTTGTCTCGTGGCATTTCGGTCATCCGTGGGGTCTGGGAGGGACAGAGCATTCCCAGGGCACATGAGAGAGGGAAGGAGAAAGCCTGGGGAAAGAGATCCCACCCCCAGGCTGCTGCCTCCGCGCATTAAATCTAGGACCAGTTGTTTGCTCTTTCCATCGAAAGCAGTAAATCTGTTAGGTACAGTCAAATTGGGCTATGCGGTCAGCTGCCTTCAGCAGAAACCTTTAAACTGAATTTGAGATATTTGTGGGTGTTTACAGCAGTAAGAGGTGCAAATCTCTCTGAAGTGCCACAGGACCCACGTGCCATGATGCTCTGTACTCTGCTGAAATCCTGGGAGGAAGGTCAAGCCTGTCTGTATTAAAGAAGGATCTATGGGAAAGGAGGAAAGGGTCATGGTGTCAGATTTCTCCTTTTTTCCACCTCTCTGGGGCATTCAGCCTGCTCCCATGACTTCAGATCTGATTTCTTCAGATGCCTTTTTCAGTCCAGCTTCCCTTCACACCATCAAACATCCCAGTCTGCTGCTCTGAGCCTCCTCCAGATTCCAGTATCAGCCTGAATGAAACATGCACCAGTTTTTCTCCAGGACAGCTCTCACTCTCCAGTGCTTTTAACATCATCATTTTCTCTGCCATGTAGTTTCAAGAGCGGTGAACATTTTTGGCCATTCCCCTTCTTTCTCTTGGCTAGAATACAAAAATATTACCTAAGTTGTGATGCATTTTCCTCTACAATTTTTAAATCATTCAGACTTCCCATGTAGTCTACTAGAATTTTCATCAAGTTTTCATCACCTCATATCTTGATTATCAGGATCTGCCATTTCTTTTCCCATCAGTTTAGCTCAGACTTGACTGAAATGCAGAATTTCCAGTTGGAAATTCCAACATTCATTTTCATCCAAAATAGGATAAAAGGCTCAAATTTTAAAAGCACCTCCTCAGAAATACTGACATTTTAACTTCTACATATTTAGGCAAAACTTTTCAGCATTTCTAATTGCTGAATTCTAAGTGCTAAATTTTGTTTCATTTACTTGACGTGCTTTATTTAGAGTAAAATCAACATCTGGCTGCATTACCTTTCCCTTGCAGATTCTGCTTGCTCTGACTCAAAATCTATAGGAAACTACACTTCAGTGTAACATGGTCTTTACTGCCTATACTGCGTGGTACAGTGGAAAGACCATATATTGTGCATTGAGAAATATATGGTGTAGTAAGGGACTCACCCAGAAAGGAACAGAGAGCAGAGCTTCGTGGCTGTCCTACAGCTCCCACCGGGCACCAAAATGATGCTCGTTTCTGTACCAAGCAACCTGGTGAGCTAATTGCAGATTACACAATGGGAGGCACGGGTCTCCACATCCCATTCTTTTTCCCTAAGGGATACGCCATACTTTTATCTGAACTTTTTTGAAATGAAGTGTTTTACATCATTTTAACTAAAAAAAAATAAATTGATTGGATCAAACTG
The DNA here is from genome assembly GCF_000699145.1 of Aptenodytes forsteri. Lineage (NCBI taxonomy): Eukaryota > Metazoa > Chordata > Aves > Sphenisciformes > Spheniscidae > Aptenodytes > Aptenodytes forsteri. The sequence continues at coordinate 298,297 of NW_008795686.1, read as the reverse complement.
ACCCTAAATGAAGCCTTTTACTTTTTGCTAAAAATGTCCATTGCTGAGAAGCTGTGTTCTCAACTGTAAAATCATCCTGATAAAAATGTCCCATAGCCTCCAGTACAGCTGCCACAATCATTATTTTTGCTACTGCTCCAATCTGAGCAACTTGATGCCTCTTTGAATTCTTCAGATTTCTTTCTTCACCATCAAACCCTCTTCCCCATCAAACCCCCAAACTGTCACTCTTGTCCCTGATGTCACCCACTGCAACCTTGCCTGTGCCAGCCAACCTCCTCGTGATTCCCCAGCCCAAACCAACCTGCAAAGCCATCCAAAATTCTAAGCCTGGCTGAAAAACCTGTATGTTATTTAGTGGCAATTTTTAAAAAAATGTTATTGGTTTCAAAAGGGTTGTCAACAATTTCAGCCAGTTCCCTGAAACGGTTGGAGAAAAATAAGTAACAAAACATGAATACATTTTTACTCAATTCTTACCAATATTTAAAATATTCAACACATTTTTGAATTGCCAAAAATTGACAGCCTGTTCTGCAGACTGTTTTAAAAGCTTTAAGTATGTGGTTGAGTTTGTGGTTTGAAAACTTTTGGAGCCTTTCCTCATCAGAATTGCTATTTCCAATAAGAAATATAATAAAAATATGAAGTGCAAGCCAATAAAAATATAAACATAAAAATAAAATCTTCAAAATACAGACCTTTCAGCCAGGTCTGCTCTCTTTTTCCAAATCCTTGATTGCAAAAAATTGACAGCCTGTTCTGCAGACTGTTTTAAAAGCTTTAAGTATGTGGTTGAGTTTGTGGTTTGAAAACTTTTGGAGCCTTTCCTCATCAGAATTGCTATTTCCAATAAGAAATATAATAAAAATATGAAGTGCAAGCCAATAAAAATATAAACATAAAAATAAAATCTTCAAAATACAGACCTTTCAGCCAGGTCTGCTCTCTTTTTCCAAATCCTGTATCAAAACTCTGCTTCAATGGCTTCAAGAAATTGGCAAAGTAACAAATACCAAGGAAAGTCAGGAGGCAATGCTTCTAAATCACTCTGAAGCATTACCTTCTGAATGTAACTAATGAGCACAGCCAAAACAACACGTTGCTGAGACCCTCCACAATCACCCCCACGCCTTCTTTTCATTTCTCACGGTCGCACACTGTATTTTTGTCACGTATGTAACCTTGGGTCCTCTGGACTCCAAAACCTCCTGGTGAAACATCCTCTTTAAGATGAAGAACTCTACGTTTGGCAGGTCGTATCTGACCCGCAATCAAGGAGCATCATTCTTTGATTTCAGGAAGCACGTGAGAACGATTTCGGCGGCTGCAGTCGGGGTTTGATTCTGTGCAGGGCTGCATGCACCCGAGGAATGCCAAGTACCCTCAATTCCATTAACTTCAGTGGGAATTAGAGGGCTCAGCTGTATTTAATATTTTACAGGGTCAGGCTCTGAAAACTGTATTAGCATTCTCAGTTCCCAGTAGGCCTAAATTCAGCAAAGCATTTGGATTGAGACTTAACTGTAAACATGTGAACAGTCCCCCTGATTTCAATATGACTATTCTCATGCTCAAAGTTAAGCATATGCCTAAGTGATGTGCTGAATTTGGGCCAAAAACTACTGTTTTCAAGTGCTACACGAGTTCACAATAGGCAAACTGCTGGTCTATAATGCCAGTTGCATCATCCTGTTTCTCCTTTTTCAGAAAGGCTGACACGAGACCATATATTTTTAAAATGGAACAGCTACACTGCTTTTAGAAGACGGGGAGTTCTGGGGAAACCTTGGGTATTTCTGCAAAGTTATTAATTTACTATTATTATTGTTATTATTACTGTTACTCCTATGTGAATGCAGGAAAAGCACCTATCCCAGACTCTTGGAGCTTTTGCTATTCCTAAAAGAATATAATCCATACGGAAAAGAATAACAAACTCTCTCTACATGACAGCAAACATCAGCCAAGTGACAGCTAAAAATATCGCACCCTCCCCAGAGACCCTCAGCCTTTTGTACATCTGAACCCTCCCAGAAGCACTAGAAACCAGAAGTGTCTTAAGGCATGCTCTGAATATCCCCACCTTTCACCTCCCTGAGGGCCAAGGCAGCCTGGGGACTGCTGGAGAAGGGCAGGCCGGCACCTCTCGCCTTTTCTGAATTAGGAGGGGGCTTCATCCTTGAAATGGTGCTGGCCCCCAGGATACAGCATCTTGGCCAGTTCATGGCAGGGGATAGATGTGACTCTCAAGCAAATGTCTTCACCCAGAGAAGCATGGGGGGATGCAGAGCCTGCTGTGATGGCTCTTCTCCTCTGAAAGCAAAGGGGTCCTTCCTCTGGGAGGACACGGGGGCTTGGGGGCTGAGGGACAGAGGGGCTTCCCAGAAGATCTGCTAGGGCACAGAAGAGAAACATAGCTGTGCATCACTCTGCGCTTTGGGCCTCCATTTTGTATGCATCATCAGTTAAGGCTTTTATTATACCCCACAGTGTGGGAGGATGTAAAGCGTGGGCTACCCAAACTCTCACCCAGAGGCCAGAAGGAAGGGAATAGCTTTTGGGGCTCACTTTTCACCCAGGCCCCCTAAGCATATGCAGTTCACGGCACTGGAGCCATGTGCTGAGAAGCTATGGGGAGCAGCATGGAGGAGGAAAGGAGCAGAGTATAGCTCTCCCCCCTCCACCATGCAAATGGGGGCCAAACTAAGACTTGCTGAGGTGATTCTATGATCACTCTGCGCTTTGGGCCTCCATTTTGTATGCATCATCAGTTAAGGCTTTTATTATACCCCACAGTGTGGGAGGATGTAAAGCGTGGGCTACCCAAACTCTCACCCAGAGGCCAGAAGGAAGGGAATAGCTTTTGGGGCTCACTTTTCACCCAGGCCCCCTAAGCATATGCAGTTCACGGCACTGGAGCCATGTGCTGAGAAGCTATGGGGAGCAGCATGGAGGAGGAAAGGAGCAGAGTATAGCTCTCCCCCCTCCACCATGCAAATGGGGGCCAAACTAAGACTTGCTGAGGTGCCTCCAGGCCAGCTCCAGAGATTCACACTGAGGACACAGGGGAGGCTCCCCTCAATTGTCTTTCCCCCTCCAGCAGCAGGTTGCCACTGTGGCTCGCTATATCAAATTCTGGCTTCTCCATAACTCCATGATCTACAACTCTTACAATGCAATTAACTGGCTGCTGTGAAGGCACCACAAAGCCTGAACAAGGACACATTTAAGATGGGACAACTGCATATGAACGTAAGCCCAGAATCTGCTGTTCTCAGTCTGCATCTCCCTTTTTTGACATCTTTCACAACCTTTTTAGCATGCAGGTTTTGGCACACGTGCAGCTACCGCACTGACAAGATAGCTTGTTGTGGTATTTTCTCAGTGAGGCTGATTGGAAAACGTCCCCTGCCTTTGCTCCAAGCTCTTGTAGAAGGATTATAAAATCAAAGCAACAGCATAGCCAAAATCCATAAAAGCCCAATATTTTGAATCCCAAACAAATCTCTCTTGGCACCCCTGACAGAGAAATGGCATCCACTGTTAGAGAAGAGCCTCAGGCGTGAGACATAGTGCTGCCAAGACACATGGAGGACCAATGACCCGGACTGGTGGGCAAGGCCAGAAGTGCTGGCTTCCTCCCCTTCGACCCCAGTTGACTCTGGTGGCAGGGGCTCCCAAACAGTGGCACACGTTCTCCACGAGCGTTCAAGTTATCTCACAGAGATGTTTCCTGAGCAGCTTGGTGTCCCCAGTTGCGTGTGTGGACGGTCCAGCACAGGGCTGTACAGCTGAGAGCAGCTGGACTCGCTGCGGGTGACTGTGCCCGAGCCAATACCTCTCCAATCAGATCCCATTGTCCCCGCTGCCAGGGAAAGTCACAAGGGTGACAAAAAGATCTGCAGTGTCTTCCTGCGAGGACAGAAAGGCAGGCCTGGGGGAGGATTTCTGCGTTGGACACACTAACCCCAATGCTGCAGAAACAGATGAGCAACAAAAGGAGCCGGGACTTCTGCACTTTGTAAATACATGCTTGCGTCTTAATTTTGCTTCAACGTGTCCAAGGGCCTTCCAAAAACTTGAGTTCTCATTGCTATTCTTACTTCCTCGCTGCATGAGGAAACACTCAGGATTGAGCGCTGCATGAGGAAACAACCGCGGGATTTAAACAGCCAGCTGCTTCCCAGGGCTGCCAGTCCGCACATAGCCCGCTCCAGACCCCATTCCACCCTCAGCCCCGAGGCTGCGCTGGGCCCACTCCCGCTTAGCCGCCTTACAGCCCAAGCCCCCCCC
>NW_008795686.1:278145-293723 GCF_000699145.1 Aptenodytes forsteri | reverse complement strand
GGGCGTCGGCGGGGGAGCCGCAGGTGGAGGCCCGACCTCGCTCCTCCGTCCCCTTCCCCGAGGCCGCCCTCCTGGCGAGCGGGAGCGCTGTCTGCCGTGAGTGCGGTGCTAACATGAGACACCCTAACAGCGTCCCGCTTCCCAGCCAGTGTTTTTTGACGTGAAGGCATCCTAGAGGGAAGACCCGAAAGCCCATTAATCACTTCAGGATGTCTTAGAAGTGGGCAATAACACTGCAGAGAATTCAGGCCCTCTGACACTCCAGTGCAGTATCTGAGCATTTAACAATAACAGTCAACATTGCTGATGCCTCTGAAAATACAGATGTAAGCCAGCTGTCTGTCAGGGTGAAAAATGTGTTTGTCTTTTCGTTTTAACGTGTCATTTCCCTCTTGGACATTTGCTGTGTTGCTGCCAGGATATCACGTGCTTCCAGCACAGACTTTAACCCGGGAAGACGAACCATGTTCAGATGGAGGGCGGATGTCATTGTCCTGTTTCTGCAATTTTTTCTTCATCTGAAGCTAAACAAAACATATCTCACTTAATTCCTTCTTTTCACCCACAGCGACAAAATACTTTCCAATATCTATTTCTAGCCAGAGAAACACGGATTTATCCACAAAAGGGTCATAGGAGGGGTGAAAGAGAGTGTGTGTGCTGGGGGGTGTCAACCCATGAAACATCTTGATGTTTAGATTAATGCATGAAAGCTTGACATTAGTAAGAGGAAGTGGAAGTCTACATAATGATCAAAAATTAATAGGCGTAAAATAGGCTTGTGGTGGGATAACTCGTATGATTGGCATATTAGTAGAAAAGGATGCAGTTTATTCATGAAGGACAAGAAAGAGGAGAAGGGAAGCATGGCTGCCTAGTACATGGGGCTTGCTTTCAGCTCCAGAGCACAGATGGAGGAAAAGTTGTTGAATGTCTGATCACAGGGGAAAGGAGTTTAGGTGCTCTCAGGATAACTATCTACTGTGGACAGCCCACTCAGCAAGTACAGGTAGAGACGGCATTTTGTGAGCTACTGGGAGGATCCTCTAGGAGGTGATGCTGTCCAGGGATTTTCACTCTTCAGCAACCTGTTGAGAAAGTAATAAGCCAAGAAACAAGAGACTTTATCTATCGCAGTAAATGAAACGGTTCCAGAGGGAACACGTTCCTCAGCATTAATGCTCTGCCATTCATACTGAAGTGCTGGGACATTCCCTGGCGTGGTTTTGCCCTCAGGTACCTGCCACTGTCCCAAAATGCTTCCCAAACACTGCTTGGAGTCAGCAGAGAGCAGCAGCCAGATCCCGTGGGCAGGGTATGGCCTCCCAGTTTTGGAGGGCGAGAGAGTTTAGATGTCCAGATGTGGGCCACTCTCTGCCAGTTGGTCTCAGTTTTAAAGAATAACTGTGGGCACGTTTTGTGCGTAGTGAAATGTAGGCAGAGTGTTCAGCAAGCTCCAGTAATGTGCTGATGACAATTTCTTGACGTGTAGGTAAAGAAAATCCAGCAGAGAGAGCAGCGGGAAGATTTCTACAGATTTGGAAATAAATGGCTGAAAACACAAAGGTGGAAATTGAGATGAGGGTGACAAAATGACAGTGTTTGTGATCCATAGGAAAGGAAGGAGAGAGCAGCACGATCAGAACAGTGGACTTCAAGGATGCAGATTTCAATAAATTCAGAGAACAGGTAGGTAAGATCTTACATAAAGACAGTTTAGCGGAAAAAGGAGTTAAGGAAAACTGACTTTTTTTTTGAGAAACAAATATTGCAGGTAGAAGAGTAAACTACTCCAAAGCAGGGGAAGAAGAAGCAACGGTAATAAACCAACTTGGTTAAACCACAAGCTCTTCCTTGACTTCAAACACTGGAATACACACAAGCAGTGGAAACCAGGTTAGACTGCTAAAGATGAAAATAAGTAATGTGACAGTAAAAGACAAAATCAGGAAGGCAAAGGCACAAAATGATAACGAGAAGTCGCTCTGTAAGAGGAAAATCAAGAAAGTGCTGAAGGAAAGCTAGTGACAGATGGTCTCTTGAAGGCCAAAAGCTTTTTTGCTTCAGCCTCCTTTGAAAGTAATGACTAAAATCAGGTGGCTTAAATACAGTATGGCAGATAAAAGGTAAGATCTCCTGCTGGAATAGGGGAAGAAAAAGCAAGGAATTACTTAGATAAATTAGAGCCTTTCAGATCAGCCACACCATTCCTCTTTAGTACCTGGCTAAAGCACTCTCAGAGTGTTGCTGGTTGCAAGTACTCTGCAAAAACTTGCAGAGTTCAGGTGAGGATCGAGAAGAGGGAGAAGGATAAGGAGCATTCCTGCCTCTAAAAGAGCACAGCTGGAATCATAGATGCCATACATTGGCTTCAATTCCCAGAATAGGACTGGTAATAAAAATAATCCATAAGCACCTAAAAGTTAACAATGCAAATAACAGCCACATGGATTGCTCCAGAACGCACTGCGTCAATTTGAATTATTTCCCTCTCTGACAATGTAACAGGCCTTATGGATGGATAGAAGAGAGCTAATAAGTGTTTGTATACAGTGATTTTAACAAGGTTTTTGATACACTTGCCTCATAAAGGCAAGCCAGGGAGACATGGTCTAGATTAAATCATTATTGAGCAAATGTAAAAAAGGCAGGAACAGTGCCCTCAGATAATAGCTAGCCATTAACTTACTGTGAAAATGGTATTCTTTAAGAGTCTGTCCTGAGTTTAGCAACATTTGTATATTCATTAATGATCTGGATGTCGTATACTGAAGATTTTTATAAAATCAATGTGGGAGAAGCTGCAGGACAGAAATATCTATAAGAACAAATTGGAGAAATGGTCTGACAAAGAGATATAATGTGGTTCACTTAGGATTCCTGCCTGCATGTTACACTTAGCCAGGAATAATCACCTGGACAAGTAAAGGGTAGGCAACAAATGGATAGGTTCTGCAGGAAAGATCTTGTGCTTCTAGGAGATCATAACCGAACGCAGGTCAACAACATCTTGTTGCTGCAAAGAAGACAGAGGCAATAGTGGGCTCCATGATTAGGGCTTTGCCCTCAAGGCAGAGGAACGCTGCTCCTCTCAGCACGGGCCAGGCTCTGACTGAAGCACCACATGCGGGTTTGATGTGGGTGAGTGGGAATGAGACGACAGAGCAATGGTTATGAAGGGAGATCTTGAAAATATGTCCTATGAGAAAAGATTGAAATAACAATTTGATGAAGAGAAGTGAGATGACTACCATGGTTTGCTCTGGATTGACAGGCTTTCTCCTGGGCAGCTGCCAGGGAAAGGGCCTGGGATACAACCCAACAATGTTCCCAGTTGGCAGATTTAATGTGATCAGACTGTATTAGAGGTTGAAGGAGGTTGCTAGAATAGATCCAGGCTGCTGCATGCCAGTTGACCCAGTGCCAGAGAATGATCCCCAGCACTTATAATTTCCTACTATAAACCTGGATAATAAGTCTTCAAATACATAAAAGGTGACTTCAGTGAGGAAAAGAATCCCCTGTTCTCCATCACCTAGGTGTTTAGAGTTAGGAATAATAAATGCAGTATGCAACCAAGAAGTTTTAGTCTGGATGTTAGAAAAAATTATTTGGAAGCACCGGAATACATTGCCTTCAGGAAGGCTCCATCACTGAAGGCTCCTGAGGAGAAGCTGGGTAAACATCTGACAGTGATGCCTGAAGAACAGCAGATCCTTTCTCATGGCAGAAGGATGGACTGGAAGTCTTTTATGTTCCCCTCCAGCCCTGTTTTCTGCTCTTCTCTCAAAAGCTAGGGATGAGCAGTTAAATAAGTACAATTCTCCACTTCCATTCAGTGAGAAGTAGGACCTCTTGCAACAGGACTCTCCTTCGTCATTTGTTCTCACAATATTTCAGTACATAATTTGAGGGTAATTTATAAATTCCTCAGAAATGAATTGCACTGAATTAGCTTTCCCAGTGAGGACTCCATCATTTAATGTGGACACTTTGAGGATCTACTTTGTGTTCACTGTTCTGCGCTAATCTTTTAGAAATTGTGATTTCCTGGCAATTTTGACAAAGATTGCTGATATAAAGAGGTTAGACTCCCTGAGGATCTCCTGGCCAGTGCGGATAGGTCCAATCAAGAACTAATTACACTGGTGAGGTTAAAAAACGTCCATAAACTATGTAAAGCTATTGGAGTGGGTATCAGGGAGGCAACTATTGCGATCTGGCTGGCTCCTTTTTATGTTTTAGTGCAGTTCTGTCGTCATCCTGGGAAGCACTTTAAGCCAAGAGCTTTTCCTACCTAGAGAATGATTTAAGCAGTGTAGGAGCAAACAGAGACAATCTATCAGCCAGGGCAGAGATGTTGTCTGGAGACCTACAAGTTAAAAAATAGGTTTTGGTTTTGTTGTCTAACAGACCTGTTCAACAGTGTAAATACATGTAAATATCTTTGACAAGGACAACTATCTCAGGTCTGTTTCAATTCATTTTAGTTCAAGAAGGAAATAATTCCCACTGGAGTCCAAATTGTCCAGATCGCTTAGGCTCCATGACAACCTGTATGGAGGAAATTGTGTTGGGGTAGCTGGCTGTTCTGTTCCATTTTTTAGAAGTCAGAAGAAATTATCTTGACATTCCTGAAGGGAAAAAGTTGCCAGAAGTTTCTTCTCCATGAAACACAGAGATTTTTCCTTTCGGTGAGAGTGAAATCTTTTTTGACATACCGTATTGTCACACAACATGGAAATCTTGAATTTCCAGCCATTCCTGGCTGGTCAGTTAGCTCCTTCCAAAAACTGCCTGCACTATAAAAAGAAAAAATAGCTTGGAAGGTTGGAAGAATTATAACCACCTCAGGGGTGGAAGGCTGGGAAACAGACATTGCAGCTCAGAGGTTCAAACTTGCTCGCTTACTCCCTTTGGCTTTCACTGACACTTCGGTGCCCTGGTGCTACAATTGCCTTTGAAAATATTTTTCTGAATTATTGTGTCTAGGTCATACAAGAAATCTACCACAAAGGCAGGTGTGAGACTCTAATTTTCAGTATCAGCACAGGGAAAGTCATGTATTTGTTTTCCTGTCCATCTGCTCCGCAGTGATGATGGGACCTAAAGCAGTGTTTCCACTCAGTTTCTGTGGTTTAATAATCATCAGATTCTCATACAGAGTCTGTGGCCTGAGCCAAGTTTCTCCGTTAACCAGCCTGAAACATCTTTGCTCCTGAGATGAAATAAGATCAGATTCATTAAGTCCAGCCTGGCCATAAGGAAAATATATAGATATTTATTTGAAAAGAAAATGCCTAAAATTCCTTCATCCCAGATAATTTATTCCTGCTAAATATCATGTGATTCAAATGCATGCAGTTCATAGCAATTTTATGAATCAGAGCTTGGGAAGACTGATTAATGTATAACGGGCCACATGTCATGGACCAGGATAAAGGAGAATGGTATGACAAGGAACTGCGTTGATGATTTCAGGTTCCGCTGATACTTAGGTAAATACTTACATGAAATCCACCTAAAAATAAATAGAATAAAGCTACTTACACACCTCTTCAAGCAGAATCTTTCCTCAGTGACTTATATGCAAAACACAAAGTGCCTTGGATTTTCAATGGTCAAGAATATTTTGAGTTCGACTATGGCACTAAGTTAATAAAATAATAAAAGTTTATTTTTTCCCTTATCCTTCACAGATTTTTCCTTTAACATTAATCATAGGATAGATGAGGAGAAAAATGTAATTCAAAGTTTTATATTGTATTCTTGATGGATTTTTTTCCCTGTAATATATCCACATAAGTTGCATTTTGATATTCAGATCATTTAAAGAGTTTCTTTTTATCGTTGTAGCAAATGGAATAGTCACGTAGTGCTTTGCCTTTTACTCATAGTTTTTTTAGCAATGGGCCTTAGGATAAGCCTTTTCTATTTTGAATCTGCTAAACTGGAGTTCTTTACAGCGCCATAGTGCAATGGTACTGCTTGACCATGGAACTAGTGCTAAGCACTGATCATAAACAGAACCATAAGGATAGCCTAAGTATCCAAAAAAGTTGAAAAGACAATGTGCCTAACTCTTCTCCATAAGCACTGGGAGAAGTACCAGAAGAAATCAGCAATGAATGTTTTAATTGAATATCAGATGGAAGAAAATTTCCTGAATATGAAGTCATCAACACACATGACAGAGTTATTTTGTGAATTTCAGTACACAAGGGGCAAATATTGGTGGGTGATACTTTATCTGTTTCAACCTGTCAAGGAGTTGGACTAGACCCTTAAGTTCTATGTCATCTTTTTTTCTAAACATATCTTTTTTATTCTAACATATTGTTTTATTCTAAAAGATGGGAAAGAGTTGTTTCTAAAGAGAAATGCCCACAGATTGGGCATTGTATTTTTAGTGAGGAGCATTATGGTCAGCTACCAATACTTTGTAAAACAATGAACCTAAACCCATTTTTTTTAAAAAAAAAGAAGGGTTCCTTTTGTTCAGAATCCACATATAATGTAAATCTGCATAAAATGGTAGATAATTACAAATTTCAAGATGTCTTTGAAGAATTTTCACTGATGCTGCATTAAAGAGGCATTCTCTCTTTATATGGAAGAGTAGTCCTGTGAAGATGCCCCTGCATTCTGGTGTTCCAAAGCCAACTCAAACACCACCTCCACAGGACTGGAAAGCTGCTCGGTCCTTCAGAGGCCAGCTTAGAAAGCCTTTTTGACTTTTGAGTAATGGAAAAGGTCAGGGTAAAACTCGTTATGCTTGTGTTGATTGGTGGCAATGGCATGTCTAGAGCCGAAATTATGTCAATGTTTGGCAGTACAGTTGCAAAAGCGCAATTGCTTACCACTGTTTGGAGAGAGAGTTACACAGGAGACAAGGGGTCCCTATCTCTCCAGGGAGCCTCAGTGCTCACCCTTCCTGCCCCTCGAAGAGAAACAAGTGTGATGGTAGGGGAAACTGAAAACCAGTTTGAAGGCTGAAAAACAGCCTTCCTTACTTACAAAGTAGGAGCTCTGCATAAGCAGAGATGATAACTCTCTATCACACAGACCAACAGCTTTCTGCAGGCTTCAGGTTCAAAAGCATTCAGAAGCACTGAGTCAGGGCCAGCCTCAGCAAAATGAATAATTACACCAAATCAGATCGTTTTCAACATTGGCAAAGCTTTGTTAGTGCTTGCTCAAGGAAGATGCTTCTGGAGAGGGAAAAAAGGCCTCCCAGTTGTCCCACTGGCAAGGGACTCAGGGTTTATGGGGTCAGTACTTCTCCAGGTATTGCCTCTGCGACCTTAAAGAAGTCAGCTGAGGCTCAATTTCTTCAGAAGCACTGACCAGGCTACATTATATATCCATTAGCAAGAGGTGGAGATGGCCAGTGTGGCCGAAAATCAGGCATTAATCTCCTTGTGCCGCACTTTCTCTGCACTAAAACAGCAATGATATTTCCCCAGGTATGAATGGCTGAATTCACATGAATGGGGTGAAAAGGGCCATTTCAGTCCAGCACAGAGCTCTGTTCCTTTCCCCGGGAGAACAGCTGCACAGCAGCTCATTGCGTTAGCTGCAGCCGCATAGATCTACATTATCAGCCCTCAACCCCGACCTAGCAGCAGTATCTGAAAGCTTGGTATGGACCAGATCCAGGTACTTGAGCAGTTTTACAGCTTGTGCTGTTTTACAGCTCTGTGCTGCCTCAGGCAGGCTGTTACCCATACCCAAGCAAGAGAGTTTAAAGCTGGCTTAGAGTTTGTGGGTGACACTATAACCCTGTCTCTGTGCTTCAGTATAAACATGAACCCAGGTAAGCTGTGCGGAATACCATTAGCAATGCTCCCCATCTCCCCCCCTTGCCCAGCTGACACTACGGGTGCTGGAGCGCAGCCCACCCTGTAGATGTGCCCCCGTCCCGGGACCAGAGCCCACGGCTCCGCCAAAGGCCTGGTGCTATGGCAGGAGCATGCTGACAGCAGCAGAGGATATAACTGGCAGGTTGCAGCCACCCGTGGCTTTCCGAAGTAGCGGCATCATTCAATAATACCAAAGGCCGTAATTTGAACACTGCAAACTGCAGGGCCTCAGTTAGAGGGGAAACAGCGAAGCAGGAAGAATGGCCATCTCTATACAGATTATGAGAGATAGATTACAGTCAACTGGAAAAAAAAAAAATCACAGAGCACCAGAGAGGTGGCTGGAAACCTTGGAAAAACCCCAATTCAACAGAACATCAGTATTTTGAGAGTCCCAGCCAGGAAGCAGGACACAGATACCATGCAGTAAAGTGCTGCCAGACATGTTGGTTATTGATTTTTCTGAAGATCCCACCTGAACTGAATGTGTGGACTGAATCCCAATGAGAGTCCCAGATGGAGTAGGCAATTGTGGAGGCAATGGACTTATTACTCTTTAGGACTCAAGGGACCAAGATAGGTTTTTACAAGCAGCTAAAACGAAGAAAGAGATCATATGGGAAGGTGCTAGGCTCCTATTGTTTCCGGACATAAGTCCTATAACCCAGGGCAAAAGGGAAGAATTAACTGTGGTTAAAAAAAAAAAAAGAAAAAGATTTGAGATATAAAATGTGTCTGCATCAGTTTCTCTGGCTTGCCAAAGAGCACAGTTCACACAGTGAGAAAACCAGCATCTTTGGGGAGCAGAGGCAGCACAGAAGTTGCTGTCAAAAGCATTTGAGACAAAGAAACTCTGCAACTGCTCTCTGCAATGACCTGTGTCCCCACTGCTCCCCACATCCTGGTGGGTGATGGAGGAGTGTCCCCACAGTGGGGAATTGAATATTGGCACCACGTGGGAGTAGGGGAAAAGCTTGTTTCTTTTTCCTTTCTCATTATTTTGTGTCATCTAGCCTGTGCTACCATGCTACCATCGGAGTAGTGAAAAGTACCTGCAACTGCTGCCAGGAGGTTTAGGATAAGCACATCCAGCCCATCGCAAAAACACATCTGACAATGGTACGTGGAGTGGGCGTAATCACTACGCAAACACCACACGTACAGTTATCTATTTTGGCACTTTCATCTATCTCCTGACTCTGTTTAATATGTTGCAAAACAATATCAGTAATGTCAGAGTCCCCTGGCTTTTCCAGCAGGGCTGAGTCTGATAGCCCAGATGGTGTCTGCTTGGTACTGCCTAAAAATTAGCCTTGACTAATAGCCCAGGTGCCCAGAAAGGTACTGACTTCTGTGTCTGTCCTCCTCCCTGGAAACCCGGAGGTTTCTGAAGGCGCAAAACATGACTGCTCTCCCTTCCCTCTGCCTGCAAGGGAGCCTGAAGGCCGCTGGTGGCTATTTGCTCCCCCCCAAACCAAGTCCCAGGCTCTTGGGGGAGCCGAAAATCTAAGGCAAAGGCCTTTACGATGCCAAACAGGTGGTATGTCGAAGGCCACAGATAAATTGTGTGCAAACATCCCATTCTCTGGAGGTAGCTCTCCTGGCCAGGGCAGCCGGACACTGCAGGTTGCTGCAGAGCATCATGGCACACGTGCCTCCTGCATGCTCTGGTGTTCCTGGTAGCGACCCTGCTGCTGGCTGCGTGCAGCATCCCTCAAAGCCGCCACGCTTGGGCTGTTGGCTGCACCCCCTGCATCTAAGGAGCGCTGCTTCAGGGATCCCACATCAGCTGCTTTTATTTTATGCATCTCCAGCCCTCTCCTGGCGTCTCTCCTCACATGCACAAGCACAGCTTAAAGCCTGCCAAGAGATTTGCCACCACCAGTAGCGCTGCTTCTGAAATCACCCCAGGAACCACTAACCCTCCCTTCCCCTTTCTCTCCTCCATACATTCTCCTCCTCCTCATGGCAAGAAACAGGCCAGAAAAATAGACACATTTTTTGCTGCTGATTCCACAGATTTTCCTGACTGTGATAGTAATGCTCCATCATTAGGGGTTGGACTCATGCCCCCAGTTCATGTGAATACATGCAAATGTGTTGAACCGAAATAGCAAGAGAGCCACTTGCTAATAATATCCATTGAAACACACTGGCATTTGACTGCCTTCTGCTTAATCCCTTCATTTTCTTCGACAAATGAGATTTGCTGCTATTGCCCAGATTACAGTGAAGTAATGAGTGAGGAAGGAGGCTCCCCCACAGAAAGAGATGCTTAGCTAGAAAATAAACAAATAAATAAATAAAAAGCCACCCCACATTAAATGAAGTTGTACTGCCACCTCAGGTTACCATCTGTTTCTACTTTGATTCCAGTGTTTCTTTCAGACCATTTTGTCCACTATGTATGAGTTCAGCTGGTGGCTGTTGTTTCTAAACACGGTGGGGCCCCAGGAGAGCCCCAGTGCCCCTTCCTCCTGGTCCCAGATCCTGGCATATGATCTAGGAGAGAAAGGGAGAAAGAAGGAAATAGAGAATGAGAGAGTGAAAGAGCAAGATGAAAGAAAGAGAGAGAGAACTAAACACGCCCAGGACCCAGGAGAGCCCCAGTGCCCCTTCCTCCTGGTCCCAGATTATGATCTAGGAGAGAAAGGGAGAAAGAAGGAAATAGAGAATGAGAGAGTAAAGAGCAAGGGGGGGGGGGGGGGGGGGGAGAGAGAGGGAGATCCTTCCCACTATCCTGCATTCTTTTAATCTCTTTCCTTCTTTTTAAAACAGCTCTTCAGTTTGGAGGGATATTAAAAATAGAAGAGTGTTAGATTTGGCAATAAATTAATGTCCAGATGAAGGGAAAACAATTACAAATTGGAAACAGATTTATTCACACTCAGTGCATTAATGAAAACGTTAAAAAAAAGCTAAACTGGGTATACTGTGTGGAAAAAAATAATGGCCCAGCAGGTCTACTTTTTATTAACAACTCATCAGTAAGCAGGTTGTAATTCATAACAAAGAATTTACCCCAAGGAACACCACAGGACTGTGAGCTTTTTAGTTTCCTAAGAAAATACATATGTTGTTCCACTTGGTTTCCTTTCAATAAAACCCACCAGTTAGCACTTCATTTTCGAGCTGTTCTGACAAATCAGGTGAGTTAGCTTTGTAGAAAAAACAGAAGCCAACTTTTCAGCTGAGAATTTTAGGGAATTTTTTAATAACTTAAATAAATTTCCCAAACGGCAAGGAAGCATGATAAAAGGCTGTGAAATGAGTTTGTTTGGAACAGCTTGAAAGAATTTTTCTTTTAATTTGCTTCATTAATTTTTCCTGAGGAAATATTTAGGGATACATCTCTTACTGCTAAGGTATGTGTTTGAGACAAAAGGAATTTTTATGATTTTTGTTGTGTTTTTATAGTGTCTTGAAACCTGATTAAAGATACTGATGAAAACCTGCCCACTAGTTTGCAGCTACGTGCAAGGCCTGAAGGAGATTGAGGCGCCAAGAAATCGGTTTTGTGAAGGTCACTCTAATTCCACGTGTCTCTTGCAACATAAAATCCTGCGTCGTTTCATTCGGCTGTTCCTATCACCTACATACAGAAAAGCCCTCTTGAAGGAAGAAAATAATCAAGGAGGCAAGTAGGAAAACAGAGAGAATTATATGAAATGCAAAGAAAGAAAAAGGAACCGAGGTGCAAAATTGGTACAGGTTTAAATAAATCACTCCAGCTTAAATTATTACAGCGCTGTGCTGGTCAGGACATGCACCGTGTCCAGCCTGGGTTCAGTTCACAGAGGTAACAGACCTGCCACAAGTGTCAGCACCTCCCGGTTGTACCAGTGCCTGTTATAGCTGAGCAGGATCCTCTGATCCTTCAGTCGAAGGAAGAGGACAATCTTCCCGATATTTTATCACCACATTCAGTCTTTTCCACACGGCTTGATAGAGCAGAGATCTGGTGCAACGCTCCAAGAGATCACTGAGAGTTTTCCCATCAACTTATCATTTCATACACACTGCTTATCAAACATCACAGAAGCAAAACAAACTACCTGGTCCAGGATTTCCAAAAATTATACTGGAATGTAATTTGAGATGCAGAGGAGACTGGGTTCCTAGTTATTTATCGTTCTTGACTTGGCTAGAGAGGAGCACTGAAAAAGCAAGGACAATTAAGGAACACAGTACTTACGTGGAAAGACTCCTTATAGCCAACGACATATTTACACTGAGTAAATGCAATTGCAAATTAATTCTAAACCTTCTCCAAAAGGAGAAATAATTGGAGTTGAGAGTCAACAGTTTCTCTTCCATCTGCTGTGTCTCTGATGAACATCCATCACTCCTTTGGGTGCAAATCAGAGAGATCTTCAGCTCTCAGTGGAAGAGACATGCACAACTACTTGTTTCAGAAATGGTGAGATGTGGGAGTGTGCTGGTTCACATGTCACTGCCACAACTAGGTAGGGTCAGCAAGAGCTCTGAGAGCACCTACATCAAGTGGCAAAAGTCTCTGACATACATGTAGATTATAAAGCTCACATGAATAAATCCAGGAATGCTTTCAGGCTCAACAGCAACCTTTTAGAAGGACTGACTCTCCATAAAGATGTTTAAAGCAGTTTAAAGCAGTAAAGACTCTCCCTGGAAGATAATATGAGAACATTTCTAAGGCAGCACTTTTAGGTCTTTACCTCCAGACCCACCGTGCAGGATCCAGCTGCAGAGAAGGAGCAGTCCAGCTATGTCAAAAGCAGCCTATTTCTGTGAATGTTGGGCTGGAGTAGGACTCGAACATTGGTATTTCCAAAGAACTTCATTTGAGAAATGCTGGTCAGGCAAGTAGTTAATGCTCAGAAACCTCTGCAGCGACATACGAATGGAAACAACCCACTCCCTCTTCCATTACAGTAGGTCTGGGCCACAGTATCCTCCGCAATTAGAGACCATTAAAGTCCTTAAGGATGCAGCTCATAGCCTGGAAAGTGTAGGCAGCTGAAGCATTTAGGCACATGAAATCACTGCAAGATTAAAATACTTACTGTGTTCATCCACTTTTAGCCAATCTCCAATTTGTAATCTGTCCAGAAAAAAATGAGATCATATATCTGCTACTCAAATTATTTTGCTATCTGCCAAAGAATGCTTCTGGGAAGGGTTATTCTTCCCAGCAGAAATGTAGGAAATAAGTTGGAAAACATTAATTCATATTAATAAAAAAGGCCTGTGAAGACAACAGCTGTTTGATCCTTAGATAAACTGTAGACAGTTTTCACTATTTAAGTCGTCGTGAGTGATGTACTGTAGGTTTAGAGGGAAAAAAGGAGCCAAGAAAAAGAGGAGAGAAAAGAAAAAAGCCTGGAGAAAATATTTACTTGCATACTTTTCCTAGGAAAATATAAATGTGGCTAATGAAACAGACTTGTTTAGATACTCTGTAGCACTCCCCGAGGGATCTGGAGGAGATACTTTCCACCTACTCCTAAGCTCGCTTCAGCAGTCACGGCCGGGGTTTCTGCGGTGGGACCCTCGTGGGCACGGGCTTTGCAGGCGTTTGCAGAAAGACGGGTGTGGGGGATTGATGGCACCTTTTGGGCCAGAGGATGGCAGCCGTGCCGACATGGCAGCCGCGGGTGTTTGGCGGGGCAGCTGCCCAGACGGGAGTCTGGCTGCAGGGGGGACCCTGCCTGGGGGAGCCAGGGAGCTGTGGGGAGCTGGTGGGGATGGGGCGGCCACATCCAAAAAGAGCTACAGCATGCAAGAGGGAATCCAAAACATGAATTAGTTTAAATTACCCTGCCACCTGAGAGGGGCTGTAGGTGCCTCTCAGGGTGGGCAGCACTCTCGGGCAGACCTTCACACTCCTTCCTCTGCTGCAGTGGCTTTCCCTGTTCCCGGAGGCCACTCCTCAGTAGCCACAATTCACCTCTAGGTGCCTTTAAAACAAGAACCGTACTGAAAGAGAAAACAGAAACAAGCAGACACATGTGGGACATGAGGACAGACACGACCCCTCGGGTGCTCTCCACTGCACCTCATCCAGGGATAGGGTCTTCTCAGTTATGTCCGCCCCGGTGTGGAGTCTCCAGAGACAAGAAGAGGGAGGCTTTCCTTGGGTCACGGCCCGGAGAGAAGGGGGCCTGACGCTGTGGCTTTCTCCAGCCTGAGCCCTGGCTGGAAAACCTGGGTAGCAGGAAAGTTTCTTCACTCCCAGTCCTGACCTCTGCTTCTGCTGGTGAAACCAGTCTGGGTGATGTCTTTGTGTTTTATTGACCTGATTGCTCTGGATACCAAATTGACTGGATGTCTCATACATCTTAAGTTAATATCAAATGTAAAACTTCCAGTTAGGGGGTTGTTTTTTCCCCAGAATTCCAGAATTAATATCTATTCCCTGATGTCCGCACCCAACTCCCTTTCCTGAGAGCCTGGCAGATGCTGGGGCTCACTGCTGATGCTCATGCAGGGGTGGACCAGGTGACTTGAGGAACCTTCTGGGAGGCCTGTTGATATGCGTTTGTCAGTTGAACAGACAGCTCACTGTG
The DNA here is from genome assembly GCF_000699145.1 of Aptenodytes forsteri. Taxonomy (NCBI): domain Eukaryota; kingdom Metazoa; phylum Chordata; class Aves; order Sphenisciformes; family Spheniscidae; genus Aptenodytes; species Aptenodytes forsteri. Next base: position 279,313 of record NW_008795686.1, on the reverse strand, counting down.
GCTGCCATTTACAAGCTTCTTAAACTAGCTTCTAAACTAGCTTTTAACAAAGAAAATGTGTTAAAGTACCAATAAAACTGCTCTAATAAGCCCTCCATAGCAAACTCCTAATTGAAGCTCATAAAGAGAGCTCTAAACAGTATTTAAAGTGCAAAGAAAACATATTGGTCCTCAATGCAAACAAGTAGATGTGGTGCTGATGCTTTTTATTTGACCAACATGAAAGCTGCAGAACACAAAAATGTAGGTGTGGGATGTGTGTGGTTAGAAAGCTGGTTATTGGACTTACAGGCAGGTTTAAAATCTCTCCTTCAACAAGCAGGCCTTTCGGCTCCAGCGCGTACAACCTGCCCAGAAACTTGTACAAATGCCCTTTTCACTTGTACCCTTTCCCACACACATGGATGTACCTGCAAATGCAGGACAGAGCATGCATGCATTTCGCTTACTACTTACTGATTTACTTTTGCATTTCGACTACTGCAAATTATGCTTCTCCCCTCAGTGCTCCTGTGCAACAGTTTAGGCCCTCAATGACGGCACAGAAACTGAAATTACTCTGCATCACGTTGAGGGCATGCAGTGACTCTTCTTGACTCCTGCCAAGCACCCGCATGCTGAAAGCATCTGGAGGGCTTCCCAGAGTCTGCTTTGAGAGCTCCCCCATGCGCAACAATGGTAAGTTTCCTCCAAATCTCCAGGTTTCTCCATGGCCTAAGGGAAGAGAAGCACACACAGTTGTTAAAGAGGAGGGAGAGGAAAGGGAAATTACATTTGAGAATGGTGTAGCTTGGGAGAGAGCAGAGCAACTCATGGCAACCCATCTCACCTCACTGCAACTCCTGTCCCATGAAGAAGCAAACTTAGAAATAAAATGTATCTTCCTCCCAGCTGTATATCTAGCTATGAGCTCTAGAGAATGGATTTCCCAGCAAAAAGTAATTGTCCTCCAGATACTGCAGTGCTTGTTCCCACTGAAGACAATAAAATTATGACAGCAGGAGTATCAAATGTCCTGCTGGCCAGGACACACACTGGGGTGTCTTTAACTCAGGACATGCAGGTACCGCTAAAGCACGTCAGAGCACTCCAGTTGTATCGACAGTCTGCGTGGCCCTTGGCTTCCCTCGGTGGTAGGGAGAGGTAGGGAGAGGCAGCCGGAGCAGCC
>NW_008795686.1:277265-278112 GCF_000699145.1 Aptenodytes forsteri | reverse complement strand
TCGCCGTGCCCCTGGGCTTCCCTCGGGGGTGGGGAGGGGTAGGGAGAGGCAGCCGGAGCAGCCGGGCAGCCATATGTGGAGGGGATGGGAGTCAGTCTGGTGGGGGCAGGGAGAGTTAAAAATACCATGGCATGAAATTTTGGGATCAAAGGAGAGGAAATAATAGACTTTGAAGATGGGGAAGGGGGGAAAAGGAAGACTTAGAAGACACCACTAAATTAAAAATCTTTTGAAAAAGCACTCAGACCTCGTACAGCATATTTGGGCTGCAAGGCTGATACATCCAGTGGTGTCATCCCCTGATCTCCATCTTCCTCAAGCTCTTTTCAAGGCAGAGCTGCATTAAAAACCATTGTGCTGCTGATAAAACACTTTGTGGTTTTGCCTCAAGTAATTCACTGGTTTCCACAAAAACTAAAGGCATTTTTTATAGGGAAAAGCTGTCATTTCACTGTGCTAAGCTGTTTCTGCCATAAAAAGGTGTGATTTCACTTCCTGCACATGTGTGAAAATTTAGGATGTGTTCCAGTATAAAAGAACATGTTGCCACATGAAAAGCTGTGTTTTTAACAGCATTTGCAAAATCTCACCCTTGACCAAATTTGTCAGTTCTCACAAAATCTTAAAGACCAGACAGTGACTTGTTTTTCTGTGAGTGCACAGAAGTGTTAAAATACTGCAATGATGGGAAAAAGAAGAAAAAGAAAAAGAAAAAGAAAAAGAAAAAGAAAAAGAAAAAGAAAAAGAAAAAGAAAAAGAAAAAGAAAAAGAAAAAGAAAAAGAAAAAGAAAAAGAAAAAGAAAAAGAAAAAGAAAAAGAAAAAGAAAAAGAAAAAGAAAAAGAAAAA
>NW_008795686.1:267681-277238 GCF_000699145.1 Aptenodytes forsteri | reverse complement strand
AAAGAAAAAGAAAAAGAAAAAGAAAGAGGAGAGGAGAGGAGAGGAGAGGAGAGACAAAAGAAAGGGAAGGGAACGGTCCCATATATGCAGGGGCTTGACACAATTGTAAGTGTGGAATTTACAAAGACTTTCATGGTATAAAGATCATCTGCCTCGGAGAGAAGCTGTTGTCCCTGTAAGACTAAGGCTTTCTGACCCTGGGATTCAGCAGGAAATGGGAGCTTGAGACCTTGTGGGACCATGGTACGCTAGAGGAGGAGGGGAGGACCCCTTCCTGCAAAGCACACTGCCCACCTGGGGGATGCTGCAGACCTCCTGTTGCACCCAGAACCTGGAGGAGAGAACAGCAGGTTCAAGTGGATGATGGCAAGACAAACAAATCTGAAAGTTTCCCTAAAATCAGTCAGATACTTCTTGTGAGGCTAGACTTCAAAGCCTCTCCACATACTGCAGAACCTACAGGTTAAATAAGACTGGGATGCATCATGCAGAAGGAGGTTAAGAGAAGAAAAGGTTGATGAAAGCTCTCAGGACATCAGTACATCCTATGAAATCATTGTAAGACCAAAATAGTTTCTCATTTTCAGCTACATGGCTAGAAATATTAAAATAAAAAAAGTTGATAAAATTATTTGACTACTGAAAACTGAACACTTCTAAAGCAGAGAATCTAATGCAGCTGTTTTCCCCACATTGAGTAAAAAAAAAATAGTAAAATGGGAATTTTAGATATTTGGATTTTTGTTTACTTCAAAGTAGCCTTGTACTGTGCGATACCCATGTTCTACATATGGCCTACAGCATATTCTTTAGTGTCTTGCTAGCACTCAGATGTACTCAATAATGCTTTATATCAACTTCATTATGAAGTTTCAGAAATGACTTAAAACACTATTAAAGGGCCAAGGCACTGCAATGAAGTTCACCAAAATCAGCAAGAAATGCTCCATTTCAGTTGGAATTGTGAGTCCTGATGAAAACTAAAGTCCATAGAGAGCTTTGGATCAAGCCCTGAATCGGCTTTCCAAAACAGGTGCAGAACAGTGAATAACCCTAGGGCTGAAGTCAATTAGACCCACCCAGGTTTGGTGAATTAGTCATTCTTTTGATCTCTCAATCTAGCAGAAAAGTAAAAAATGCTTATTTTTACTCAGTTCTTCAGCTGCGGGGGTGGGGGGTCCTCTCTCAGTATTGAAAAAAAAAAACTTCTCTGGACTTCTTTTTCTTCATCTCACACATTACTAGGTTTTGTGCAAGAGGGCAGGTTTGCAGATGCAGATGTTCAGACAGAGTATTGAGGAAGGGGTTCCCGAAGGGCACCGGGTGCAGAGCGTCAGGATATTAAAGGAGGGCAAGCTGATATTAAACCAGCATAAGCTGAATGTTAAATGGCACAGGGCTAGGCTCAGTGCTGCAGCACCTAAACTTTCACACACCGCAGCTGGGGAGCCCACGTCTTCAGCAAATGCACCTGGAGAACGAGCTGGGACGGGTCCCACAAAAAAAACAAAAAAAGCTGCATAAACAGGCTGAGCTTCATAGCTGGAAATGACATGGAGTAGAACGTGAAGAAGTGTGCCCAAAGAAAAGGTATAGGATTGCCCTGATCTGCAGGTATAGGATTGGCCTGATGAGCCCTCAGGGCTCGTGTCTTAGGATTCACAGTCAAGAACACCATCGGGTGGACCGCAGTGCCTGTTGGTCTTCCATCCCTGAAGGCTTCAAAACCTCTTAAACCTCTTAAATCTTGGCAGTTTCTTTACTCACCCCAGCCATGAGAGATTTCAGGTGTAACTGTACCTTCCTGATCGCCCGATTTACCTGGTGCCCTCACAGCGAGGTGTTTGGTGTGCCAGTTCCTCGGTCCTCAACCTCTTTCACCAAGAGCGGGATACTCACATGGTCCTGGGATCAGCGGGAGGGAAACCTGCACTTAGTGCATTCACACAGGACGGGGTCAGAAAATCACCCCGGCTTCCCTCCCCATCTCTCCCCTCCAGAAGCTGCCCGGCATAGCAGTTTCCAACTCCTCAGGTGGACCCTCTCTTCCAAAATAAAAATGTCCCTGTCCCAGAATAATTAACTCCACCTTTGCAGGTGGAATATTCAATATTTTTTAACAAAGTTAGTCTTATCCTACAAGATAAGTAGGTTTATCCTACAAGTTAGTTTTATCCTATGAGAGAATAAGGGAGTTATCCTGGTATTGTTAAATTATACTGGAAGTGCCCAAGCAGAACTGCTATTTTAGACTAGCCAATTCTGCATGCCCAGACAAGGCCTAAGACATTTAATACGTAAAATCAACATGAACCTGTTTCCCAAAGTAGAGCTAAAGCAGATTCAAGGATTATTTATAGTAATGGACATAGGATTTTGCATTCGGACACAAGGTACAATCTGCTTCATAGCACTGAAACTGTTGTTGGTAGAACTATAGATTAATTTCCTGTACCTTAGCATAGCCGTGTGTACTCAAAACCACGCCAGCTTGTAACCTCAGACCACAGCTATCCCTGTGGAGCCAAAGCACTGGGTGTCTTGAGGATGGCATCAATACAATATTGAAGGCTCAAGCTGCTGGATACAAGCCAAAGAACATAAATTAAGAAACATTTTACAGTCTAAACATGTTGGAAACTGTATGCAGATCTGACCCTTTTCAGGGTGATTTGAAAAGCACATGGTTTTAGATTATTTTGATGAATTAAGTATTTTACTGAACTGTCTGCTTTAGCAGATTCTAATCAAATTTCAAAGAATAAAATTCTAACATATTTTTAAATATTTGTGTATTGTGGGATAAATCAAACAGTTCATAGAGTGAAACCTTGGCCCTACTGAAAACAGTAGGAGTTTCCCTTTTGGAAACTCCCATTGACTTCAAGAGTGACAGGATTTCATCTTTGAGAAAATACCCCAAAACTCCAAAAATGGACAAACATGGTATGCTTTTCTTCTGACTAAAGGACTCTGGAACTAAAAAAATCAATACCTTTTTATCAATAAAGATACTTTGTATAGGGTCCTTTAGAACAGAGGAGACAGAAGCCACAAAGATAAGTTCCCTGGCACTAACACCATAACGTTTCCATATTCTTCCCCCGTACAACTGGTTGTAGGAAAACTCTTTCTTATGCAGCATCCGTTGAACTCGGCAGGACTGCAGGAGTCTCTTCTGAACCCGCCGATCTCTTCATTCAGTTCTTTATCTCTGTGTGCACCCAACCCTGGCAGCTGACAGACTCGATGTGTAATACAGCTGACACTATTAACCTGCAGTTAATGGATTCATTTTTGGATAAGCAAGAGCTGGTATAATTGCAGATGCGCATCCTTCAAACATTTGTTTGTGTTTCTTCATTGACAATGAATACCCGGCATAAGACAAACGGAAAGGAGAGGAAGGCACAGGCACAGACAGTGGTCAAACCACGGTAACGGCAAATTGGCCGTGGCCCTGCTACCTACCCGGCTGTGCCCACCCCCTCTGTGGGATGTGGTGGGGTGGGTGAAGGGACGGCTGGCTGCCAGCCAAAGTGGCCCCCTCAGCCTTTCCCCCATCACCTGGCAGTCACAAGGCCCAGCCTTGCACCAGCAAAACTATGCTACCTACCCTGCAAGGAAACACTGAGCCAGCAATCATTCGTGCCCTCATCACCTACACTTTACCACTCCAGAAACAATTTTTACCAGGTTATTTGTGATTTACCAACAGGTGAGAGGCCAGCAAGATTGTCTAACAACGCTCTGCCCAAATTCGTCTGCAGACATATTTCTTTACATTGTAGAAGTCCTGTACCTTCTGACTTGTGTGCCAAAAATGTGGCTGAACAGTTATCTTTCTGGGATAACTTTGGGATACTACCAGGAAAGGTACTGAGTCTCCTGTGATCTGACCCTGATGCCATAGGACTGAACTGTACAATTCCCACTGGCTTTGAGAGTGCAGAATCAAACCCCATGACTGTGCTGGGGGCAGAGTATTCACAGGCACGTCTCTAGCAGTCCCTAGGACATGCCATATCGTTGACTCTGGCAGGTTTTTATGTGCAAATGCATTGAAAGGCCAGAGCCACACAATAGCTTAGGTACACAACTCCTGCCTCTGTGCCCCTGGAGATCTGAGCCCAAATTCATTTCCTCTGAACTGAACTTGGCTGCCACCTGTCCCCCTGGAGACCCTGAAGTCTCTGTGTACAAATACTTCCTGCAGTTAAAACCACTGGGCATCCAAGTGCCTGCTGCTAAGAGCAGCTGGAGCTAAGTAAGAACAGTCCCTGTTCTGCTACTAGTCAGCAAATCTCTCCCCATCCATAAGAGATTTCCCACCCGTCTGTGTGTGGGGACACAGATGTCCCCATCTAAGCTGTTGTATCAGTAGAAGGCAGTAATGTTTCTCACTAACGCTGCAGCCTGGCAGGCAGAGCAGGCAGAGCGGGCAGCCCCCGCGTCAGGAGCCCATGTACAGCCTCTCACTGGTCTGAGCGGTTGAACTCGCAGCTCCCAGCTCTTCGGGTCTCTTTGCTATAAGGGGCAGAGGTGGTCAGGCTTCTTATCTGAAAAGGGAAAGGCTACGTTCAGCGCTGCTCCAGGGAAGTTGTAATGTTGCATATTTCAATATTCAGCTAGGGTTTTTCAGTGCCTCCAGAAAATTGTGCTGTGGGGGAAAAAATGACTTAAAAGCAACGAGAATTATTCAAAACTTGAGAGAAGGTGGCTCATTTTTTCCTCCATCTTTTTCTAGTACTCACATTCCAGTATTACTTAAGAGATTATGATAGTCTATAAACCAGCAGCAGATACACAGCAGTTAGTGCTGTCAGGGTAGCTGCCCCTTTGCAGACTTCCCAGTTTGCAGAAGTTATTAATGCAGAAGCATCTCCCCACCCCTGTATCTTATACTGGTCCTGAAAGGTGGACTCAAAATAAGAAAGCAGTCCATGCTGGCAAAGGCATTTATAAAATGAACGTCTGTCTGTGCTGTTGCAAGCTATGCCTCCACTAAGGGTTTTATCAATATGGAAATTTCCTAAAAGCTACCATACTGCAGACCTACATTACTGCATCAGCAGAAGTCTCTGCACAGAGTCAGTCTCAGAAGCAGCAGAAGTGGGAACTCGCTTTTGCCGGCCCCTGAGGAGGGAACCGCTCCATGAATTTTGTACGTATAGAAGTTGTTGATAAGCCCTCCTGCAACATCAATGCCTTTCCCATAGGCATTGGAGTAACCACTTCCTTTCTTCTAGTTTGCAGCTGCCTGTTTAGCTCAAGACAGAGAGCAGAGATTAAGACCATCTTAATAGGAGAGAACACCTGGAGCAAAGCCTGCTAGCGGCTCCTGCATCCCCAGGAACAGCTCTGTGAAATGAAAGACCCATGGCAAGGTCCATTCCTTTGACAGGGAACAGCAACATGATCCTAATTGCAATGGGGAATGCAGCGACCCTCCTGCTCCACTCCACAGAGAGCTCAGCCACTATAAAGTTTTATTCTTATGGCATTTCGCTTTCCCGTGCTTGGAAAGTTCTGCATTTGTTGACTTTGTGTCAGCTGATTAATTGGGTATTAGCGATGCTTTGGGTGAAATCCTGGTCCCGCCAAGCAGGAGGGGAATTACGCCAATGATTAAACTCAGAGTTTATGATTGAATTTCCATACTTTTACTTTATATATGACAGCTGGTGTGACTGGATCTCAGGGTAATTGACAAAGAGGAATACACTTCCTAATTGTTGCCCCCATCTATGAATATGCTAGATATATTTCACATATTGAAAAAAGAGGAATAACCTCCCTTGGATGTGAAGATTCTATGACATTGTGCAATGCAGTGTGGACAAGTCCTTGGCTACCTTCTGTAGGAAGTATGTGTTATGTTATTTATTTTTCAGGGGTATGAAAATAGAGCCTAGACCAGGGACAGCCAGGGCTGCTGCCTTTGTTTGGGCTTGAGTCAGACCTGGAGAGCACACTGGCTAGGACTTGCTCTGCCTAATTTTCGTAGCTAAGCTGATGTATGATACACTTCCTTTGGCAGTGAAGTCACATTTTTCCTGCTCCCCTCTATGTGCGACTGTTCATTTCTGCATCCTGTTTACCAGCCTTTACCTGAAGAAGCAAGTATGCATGTGTGGGCCACGCGTGTTCTAGGTTGAAACCAAAATGACCTTCTCCTGGAAAAGATGTGTTGGGTTTTTTTAACCTGGATTGTTATTGCTATTTTGGTTACAGCACGGCTTCCCAGGCAGCCGGGCCAGCCCTACCGCCAGGGCAGCAAGTCGCAACCGGGTAGCAGAAGAGAGCAGCCAGGAACTGCCTTCATTGCCTCTTTCTGCCAGAGAAAATGTATCCTGAACTGCCTGCAGGCAGGGAAGCACCTCGTCATTGCCCGCTGCAGAGGGACAAGAAGCTGCATATGGCAAAGGCAGAGATGACATGGGATAAAACGTCCCCAGCCTTTCTGAGCACAGATGATACAGAGTGAGTCTTAACAATTCCTACCCTTTTCAGGTATCCTTGAACATCACAACCTGGATTGGGAAAACATTAAAGACATGATGGTACAATCCCACACATCACACCTCGGGAGCAGAGACCCTGAGCCGCTGGCACCCTGGCCAGACTCAGTACCTGGCCACCTTGCCCATGGGATTTGAGGAGGGATCCAGCCTTTTCTCTCACTGTACCACATCCTCGGGCAGCAGAGGCAACTGTGATGCAGAGGACACAGGAGGCTGTGAAGGAGAAGGGCAGCAAGGTGGTACCTGGGGTCTCACAGGAGCAGCCTGGGCAGTGCAGAAAGCCCTGGGGCACTGGCCAGTGCTTCAATGACAAGTTGCCTTTTCTGTCTTACGAGATATGATGGCAATATTGACCATCCACAATGCTCAAAGTCACCTGCTCCAAAAATACCAAACATAGGGGTATTTTATATTCCTACATCTCCCATGCTGGCACCAGTGGTGGCAGGGAGTCCTTTATCTTGGCAACGCCTGGAAAAGTGTTTGCACCTTTTGCCTTTCAGGTGGCTCTTGCCGCACCCAGGGGTGCCGCCAGCAGTGCTCAGCAGCAATGCTCAGCAGTGGTGCTTGCACTGCACGCCCACAGATGGCGGGGAGGAGGGGAGTCAGATCTGCCCCTGGTATGGAAGAAGCAGCGTGGGGCAACACTACCACTTCCCTGAAGTCCGCACCGGCTTGCTGTTGCTATTAGGCAGAATCCAAAGTGTTAGATGTGATAAATCCCAAACATTTTTAGTGCTGGCTACCTCTCCCAGCCGGGTGTGAGTTCTCAGGATTTTTCACAGCGATTACGGCACTAGCAGAGAATTTAGCTGAGGGTAAGAGAGCTTTTTACTGCAAATGGTTGAGTTTCTGTTCAACAAGTTATGCCCGTAAGAGACTGGTAATCTGCAGCAGAGATGACTGAGAAGCCTCTTCAAGTGCAGAGAAAAGCACTGATGTTGCCTGATAGGCTGTGAATAAATAATGTCAGTATTCACAGCAAGGCTCTGTTAAGGCAAACACTGGACCACACTTGTTTTTTCAGCTTCTCTGGTCAGAGCTATAAACCCACCACCTGCTGATAAGGTTGGTGAGGCTCTCAGTGAAAACAATGCTCCTGCTCAGAAAGATGCAGTTCTCCAGGGCAGCGTGGAAGGAGTAAAAGCAGAGGCACCGGGGAGCCCTTCAGCTTTACTCACTAGTTAAACTCCACTGATGCAACGTTAAGCACATGCCTAAAGGATAACTTCCAGAATAAGGCCCCATAATATTTGCATTTATTTCTTTAAACCGGATCTTTTATAAATCTTCATCACTCTAAAAATGACTACTCAGCTAGGCTCCAGAAATGTACACAGTTTCTTCTAATTGCCTTCCTTCATTGCTTATTAGAAAAAATCACATCTACATTTTCAATCAATGATCTGTGATTTTATTTTGACCAGGTTTCTTCTTTCACCTGAGGGTTTCTTTTTGCTGTTGTGTTCCAAGATAGCTTCCCCCTGGAGTTAGAAATTATGGGACTGTTCCTCCAATTACTGTGTGAACTTAGGTTTCGAAAATTCAAAAAAGTTTGAACTCAATGAGTTTGACAGGCAAGCAAAACCTGGGGCAAAAATAAAAAAAAAAAAAAAAGTAAAAAGAAAAAAGAAAAAAGAAAAAAAAGTGAAATAACAGCAAGACAACAGTTTCATAAATTTGGAAAGAGGGTTTCTTGCCAGTTTGTTTTTATTAACTGCTATATAGGAAATGAGGCTCAAAGTATTGAAAAGATGGTGGGGGGGAAGGATCAGGTAAAGGGATTGCAAAACCACCACAGACAAGTTTAAATTGGTCCACTGAAGAACCAGGCTTCACATGCCTGAGAAGCAATAACCAAGAATCACCACCGGCTATAAAAATACTCACAACTAACCAGTAATAACCAGTCATGACCATTTGCCTCTTTTTTTCCCCACCATAAAACACCCAGAAAGAACCAAAGGAAAAAATACATTTGAGTTCATATTGTCAGAAGTCTGTAAGAGTTTCTGCATGCCAGACCAGTGCCTTGTTGGTTTTCCTTTGAAATGCTGGACCCATTGGCATAAACAGATTTGCAGATACTCCCAGAGCAACAAGTACAGGAGATACTGAAAGGTACTGCCACTGACAATTATATGAACAACACACTTGCAAGTAAAGATAGACCTGAGGTGTTTTGGGAGGGAGAAGCCATTGGTGAAGTCTGTCTTTCTGTTTGGGCTTTGTTACTATGGTTTTAGGACTAGTTATAGTAGTTGGTCATCTAATAACTTCCACAGAAAGTGCTTACTTTCCAGTGAAATTCCTCTTTGATTTCGCTGTAAACCATCCTCGGCCCTCCCCATCACACCCCAATAATGTTGCATCATGCGCACATTAATCCTTCTCTCCCTAACTACTTCACAGACTTTGCATTTGAAATTAGAAGTGATTATTTTGTTACTCTGATTTATAATTTTCCACCTGAAAAAAGTCCATATGAATTTTCTATATGCTATAAATAACAAAATATGTTCTCAGATTGAATAACAAAGTTATAATTCAATCTGGGAGCTTTCCTGCCATTCATAAACCCTCAAGTTGTACCCTGGTGGTTCCCTGTGTCAGTAGAAGCCCGTGATTGAATTCTACCCACGCAGTCAATCAGGGACCACATATTACTCACTTGGGGTATTTCTATAAATGACAGGTTTTGAATGCCCTGAAATATAAGGCAATGCTCAAGGAAGTAGGATGTTAGTCATAATGAGGACAGTTAATTTTGTATATATTTAATGAGACTGGCATGGCTTGTGGTTTTTCTTTTTTCCTTTTCTTCTTCTTGGGGAAGTAAATCATGACCTGCACATATAGGAAATCACATATTGTAGATAGAATCATAGAATCATAGAATAGTTTGGGTTGGAAGGGACCTTTAAAAGTCATCTAGTCCAACCCCCCTGCTGTGGGCAGGGACATCTTCAACTAGATCAGGTTGCTCAGAGCCCCATCCAACCTGACCTTGAAGGTTTCCAGGGATGGGGCATC
>NW_008795686.1:266638-266910 GCF_000699145.1 Aptenodytes forsteri | reverse complement strand
TCTGGACATTGAGCCGTTGACCACTACCCTCTGGATGTGACCATCTAACCAATTCCTCACCCACCGGACAGTCCACCCACCAAATCCATACCTCTCCGGTTTAGAGAGAAGGATGTTGTGGGGGACCATGTCAAAGGCCTTACAGAGGTCCAGATAGACGACATCTGGACATGACATGTCCACCAATGTAGTCACTCCATCACTCCATAAGCAAACACTTTTCAGTTCACTATCAAGAAAGACAATAGGGGGAAAAGAAAGAAAGCAAGAAA
>NW_008795686.1:230993-266440 GCF_000699145.1 Aptenodytes forsteri | reverse complement strand
GGAGGGAAGGAAGGAAGGAAGGAAGGAAGGAAGGAAGGAAGGAAGGAAGGAAGGAAGGAAGGAAGGAAGGAAGGAAGGAAGGAAGGAAGGAAGGAAGGAAGGAAGGAAGGAAGGAAGGAAGGAAGGAAGGAAGGAAGGAAGGAAGGAAGGAAGGAAGGAAGGAAGGAAGGAAGGAAGGAAGGAAGGAAGGAAGGAAGGAAGGAAGGAAGGAAGGAAGGAAGGAGGAAGGAAAGGAAGGAAAAATTAGCAATTTAACTGTGAATTAAGCTATAGTTTTCTGTTACAAGAAATTCTCAGTAGAATTACAGACAGGAGGACCCTGTGTTGCCTGTTTGTCCTGCAGGGTGACAAACACTTTTGCACACCTTTCTAGTTTTCACGGGCTACTCTGTGTTGAGTGCCCACCTCAGCAGGCAAATTTCAGAGGGACAATATCCGTAATGGGCCGTCATATGGGGAACTGATCAAGCACTGTCAGAAATTTATAGCTGTTGAAAGCATGAACATACCCTGTCATGCACAGCTGGGTCCGTCACTGAAACATCAAACATCAGGGCCTTTATAGAAGCACCTAAATGATTCACAAGCCACATGGGCTTTCATTTGAAAACCTTCCTTATGCTTGTAGTGACAAAGAAGGTTCACAGTTGTGTTGGGGCAGGGCTGGTTTTTAAGGGATTCACTGGAAGACCATCAGATAATTCTTTGAAATATATTCAGAGACGTGTTTCTGGGAACAGAACTATTGCACTCTCAGTACTTAGCAACCTAACTTCAATTTAGGATTGCGATATGAAGAAACATTCCTTTGGTTTTTGTTTGTTTGCCCAGGAAAAAAATATATTATACTCTTTCTGTGGCCTTCAGAAGTGACCTGGTCCTTTTTCGGGATATAATAAAGGAAATAATTAAAGTCCTGGGAAAGGTTTGTTATGGAATCACTGTTTCTCTAGAGCCAGATCAAGTAATAAAGTATTTTACTAGGATACAAAAGGCCCTGGTAATTTAAGAGAGAAGTAAACTTTTTTCCAATATAGTTTCAGATTATATCATCTCTCAGGAATCCTTTGTGACTGGTCTTCTATTTAAAGAGAAATAGCCCCAAACTAATAGGATACTTGACCTCCAATTATAAATTGTCCTACTGTCATGTCAGTACTATTTTTTATTACTGCTCATGTTTTTTTAATTTCTCTTTCAAATAAATCTAGTCTTTCCACTGTTTTCACCAAACATGGGCCAAAAGAATCAATTTTTGATTCCAAATTCCAAAAACCTTATGTCTCAGGAGCTGGTTCCACAAACTCTTCCCTTGTGTTATTTTTATTCTTGGGAAAATGGATCTGTGGCAGCAGCCAAATCTTTTGTTACTGGGGTAAGTGTCCTCCCGTAGTAGATCCCTACCCCTGCAGGGAACTTTCAGTTACTTTCCTGTGTTTATGAAAAGGATCGCCATTGATTCTGTTGCTTATCTCTGAGCTTTTTTTCAAACCTTTAAGATACGGCCCAAGGCATAGCTCTACTATCACATGAATACGTATGTTTATTTGTCTGACATTGCTGACCATGTTTCTGAGAAAAAATGTCACAAGGCATTTTCAGCAGAAAAAATGTCACAGGAAGTTTGTGAGAGCTCTTTGCCTGAGGCCACCCATCCCCTGTAGCTCCCTCCCGTTCTCCCAGGTACGCTCAGCTTCCATATGGCAACACAGATCCATCGAAACCAAGAGTATGGATTTCCAGGCCTTAAAATAGCTATCTGAGGGTTTGTTGCCTTAAACGTAGTGAGCTTGCATAGCTCATTGGCTTATTTCTTGCAGCACAAACAGTTCAAATAATCTGCTTGTTAGATTTATGGGCCAACGATGGTATAAAAGTTGCAGTTATGATGTGCACTCAAACCCAACTGGTTTAAATGCCTAACTGGTCTAAATGCCAGCTAGACCAGCTTCAGCTGCTAAATAGGATGAATTCAGTACAGCACAGTATTAGTATAAAAATTATTGCTTGTGGCCAAGGTATTTTTCTCTGTAATTCCCTTATTTGACAGCATAATTGTGTGTCCTGCATCATGGACCAGCTACTCCTGTTCCTGTCTTTATTTCCTGTAATACCCATAAAATGTCAAGGGCTTTCCAAATGTAGAAGATAGACATGGACTTTTTTCCCAGAATCTTTTATGTTATAAAATAATCACATTTACAGCCTAAAAACTGTTATTAAACTGACGGATTTTCGCTGAATTTTACCCATGGTTGCTTTCTTAGCCAGGGAAAGGAGAGACGTATGTTTCTGTGCTCAGGTCTAAACAAATGGCTGAAACAATTCCCGTCCCCAAGCAGCTGGGGAAATGCTCACGTTAAAGGAAGCAGACATTGGGCCTCCTCAAGAAAGATCAAAAGGTAAATCCTGTGTCCTGCAAACCCGTTCTGGACCTGGACATCAACAAGCGAAGCAGTTCAGCCAAAGCACTCTGCCTTTCAAGGGGAAAAAAAATAGTTGCTCATATTTAGCTGCCTTACTATAGACACCCAGGTTTGACTGTTTTAACCCCAGCTTCCCACTTCAACCCATTTCAGCCACTTCGGAGGCTGTTTTACGAGGATTAACTCACTAGAGTCTCTGCTATATTATGAAAATACAAGGTGGCATCTCACAGTTTGTTCTTACTGTTGCTGCTGCTGCTGAATGTTATTGGACTTGCCAGAGATGTCACCAACGCAGAGGGGAAAACAGTCAATCCCCAGTTCCCTGAGGCTCTCTGTATTCCTCCACAGAGCCCCTAAGATCACACTCCAGCAAGCTCAGCTGAAAAAGAGTCGCCATGGCTTGATGCAAGCAGATAAGGAAAGGCTACAAAGGGAATTGACAGGCCTGCCTGAGTATTTTTTTTCTGTTTGGCTAAAAGATGGCGATCTGAGAACTAGTCAGCGCAGAACTATTATATACCAAGAGTCCAATATTGTATTTTTAAATTTAATTGGTTTCAGTGGTAGCTAAGGAGACTTGCAGCTATGCAAGAATAGGTGCTAAACCTATTTTGCTTACAGAAATTGTATTTTGCTTTGCAAAAGCCCCAGCTGAATTTTGAAAAGACTTTACAAGTTCACAGGCTGCACCTGTAGGTATAATGTCTGCAGTGCTCTGCAGAGAAGTCTGTTTCTTGTGTGAATTCCCTGCAATTGCAATCTCATCTGCTGTAGCACCACTTAAGCACTGGATATTAGCTATAACAAGCAAAGTAGTAGCTACAGCTGCACCTCATCCCCATTGTACTTCATATTGGCTCACTTTACCTAGGAGAACCCTCCAAAGCTTTCACATAAAACATTTGGGTAAACAAAAATTTATTATTTATAAATGATCTCATGTTGTTGTGCCATGGCCAAAATTGAGAACAGCCATTAGCTGGCCTGTCGACCGGACCTTCATTGGGCTGGTTCAGTTTAGATAGTCTGGAGTGCTATTGCTGATACATTGCACCATGTCTGTATCTTTGATTACACCTCTGTCTTGTCCATACAAGGTATTCAAGGTGAGATAATTGAAAACCGCACTTAAGACTGTCATATTCAAAGAGCTGTGCAGGTATTAATTAAACTTTTCAACATCCCTGCCAGCTGGGAAAAGATCCTAGTATTATTATGAACATTTCAGAGGTGGCAGAGGTGAAGTCAGAGATGCTAAGACCTCTATTTCTAACATGTCTGCCTGAAGCTGCAGAACAAAACACACAATCAGAATTTTAAACAACCTTATATGGAAACGGCCAAATATTGTTTTGCCGTTCTGTATCTCCCTCAATTTCAGCAAGCAGTTGGATAGCGTCTATGAGATGAAGGACTGTCTCTGCACCTGGCATTTACTATAAGTAATAAAACTATATATACATGTGGTTATTAGAAATTATCAAGAAATGTCCAAACTCCCTTTCTAAATAAAAAAAATAAAGTCATAGCATTAAAACTTTTTAAAGAAACACAAATGTTTCAATGAAAAAGTTGTCAAGAAAATTTTTAATCTCTGGGATGGAATTACTGTGTGGGAAAACCAACTTTGGATAGCCAAAATCCCCCATCTGACCTTGGATGGGGAGATATCAGGTCAAGTTCCTCATCTGAACCATTGCCCTAACCTACTAGAATATTAAGGCTTTTTAAAATCTGCCTATTTTTTATTTTTTCTGCTCTCCCTTGAAAAAGAAAAAAGGGAAGAAAGATCTCATATTCTTTCTGCACTGGAATGAAAACAAATTTTGAAACCACAACATTTTTCACAAAACAGAATTCTTGTTTTCCAGCCAGCCCTATTACTTATTATTATCGACCTTTCAGAGACTCCAATTTGAAATTTTTAGCTAAGTTTCAGTGGGAATCAATGCCAGAGCTGCAGTCAACGCTCCAAAATGCCCGACTGCCCATTCTGCTAGCTCTCTCACACCAAAGATGCTTCCCCTCCCCAAAAACAGCCCGGGAAGAAAAACCACTAATGATCTCCACCCTTGCAAAGAAAACCATCTGAGTTCTGCGTTTGTGCAGCAAGAACCTCTTCTGTCTTGTCCCATAACAACCTGCTCAGATATTTTTTAAACAGCTGTAACCAATGCCATCCTCAATAAAGTAAATGAAAGAGAGGAAAATCATGCGCCGCAGCACATTTGACAGTCAGACACCTAGAAGAGAAGTGGTTCAGGCCCCAGGGGACACGGCATCAGCGCTCTGCTGCTTGAAACTCCCCACTCCAGCTACGGTTGGAAAGTGTCATGTTTTTGACACCTTTCTCCCAGAAATGCTTCCTTGCAGCAGATGCTGCTGTGATTAACATTAGGAAAGCTCAGGACGAGCATGACATCATTGTGACATCATTCCTTCTGTCCCTGGGGTACCTGGAAAGCAGAAAGTCCACATACACTGCAGCACCCTCGACCACCTTCCTAGGGGCGTTTTAAGGCAGAGAAGCTTTTAAAGTCTGTCTCCTGTCCTCTCACATCTCTAAGCTTGGCATGAGCACCCTATCCAGATTTACACTCCCTGTTTTACTAGCCCATCAGGCCTGGGACATACCCTCTGGCAGAGACATATGGAATGTAAGTGACTGTGTTACTTGGCAAAAGACAGTTTCTCTGAGCAGCTAAAGATCTGAGGGTTTTTACATAAAGCACTTTTTTTTTTTTTCCTGAAGAAAGGTCGAAATTGAAGCTTTGGAATAGTCTAACCTATTTCCCAGACCAGTCTCATGTGCAGTCTTGTTCCCTTCTTGCTAATCACTAGTCCTCCTCCACCTTATTCTTTGTTGGAAGTGTAAGAACATCTTGTGTATGTATATATAGCTAGATAGATGCTGAAGCCTTCAAAATGGTCTGTTGGCTTGGAAGGGAATAGGGCAGCCAGTGTTTTTTTCTTGGATCCTCTCAGTAATGAGCATTTGATTAAAATGTTCTTGGCGCCTCCCTTTTATTCCATCCAGCAAATAAAGCCTCTTTGAAAATGTCTAGTTTTCCTACATCAAATGTCAGCATCTTTGAGGCAAAGCTTCGTTTACTCCACCAAAATGGGTTGGAATGATGAAGCAGCACACTAAGGATTTAATGATTTAATCTGGGTAGGTATCCTCCTGTATTATTGATTATAGCAATTAGGGGTCATGCCCATTCCTGATGCAATGCAATTGCCTGTACCAACAGTCAGGGGCTGAATTTAACCTCTTAAAACAGATAGGACTAGATCACTCTTAGGGAGGAGCCCAGAAAACTTCTGCCCTGCCAGTTGAAAGCAAAATTTGAGCATGAGCTTGTTCTTACTGCATATATTTACGCATCCAGTAAAAAATAGTTGGGGTCTTGTTGCACTGGCCCAAGGAAGATAGATCCTGCTGGTTTTTATATAGCACTTTCAAGAGAAGTATTTTGAGGACAAGAAAAACATTGAGAGAACCTGCCTGCAGACACTTTCAAGGAAGCCGAATCCTGGACATCCAGAACCAAATACAGATTGTGTGTACATGACCAGAGCTCCACTGTTGTCAGTCATTTACCCTGGGTCTGACTGTGGCTCTGTAGGCTTATTGCATGTAAATGCGGGGCACAAGGCCTGGATGGTTTTAAGAGATTTGCCGCTTCCATAAATGAGATATGGTCCGAAAGAGAGATTTCTTCTTTCTAACACAGTGGCTCTTATATCAAAGGACTACCTTTGCTGTGCCATACCTTTTAGCCAACTCAGAGAAGACACTACTCGTCTGGCTTATATTTGGCATGCCCTCCTTGGGAAAGAAAGGTAATTCCCCATGATTCACCCTAGCTGTTTAGAAAAGACAAAACATTTCCGTGAGTAATGGCCTGTTAAAAAGACTGATCCTCTGGAGAATAACTCTTCCATAAAAAGAAGATGGCCACTGGAGAGGAAAAGTGGGAGGAGAGGTGCCGAGCACTGTCACACGTTGGAACCACGTGCTGGGTTATCAATCACGGAGATATCCTTGGCTGCAGTCAGGCATGGGCTCAGAACAATTCCCAGAGAGGGGTTCTAGATGCATACTATTTCAGGATCTTATCTTGATGAATGGACGATGGCACTTCAGTGGATATTGCGTTAGCCATTCTGCACTTTTACTGCTAATTGGCTGTAGGGTGAAGACAAATTGTCTCCTTTCCCCTCTGAACAGTGTCAAGATTAAACAGTGAAAGGACATGGAAAGAATAATTGCTTAAGGCTCTGGCGTGATGTTTTCTCCTGTACAAACATACAATTAGGCTGTCTTAACCTCCCAATGTAGCAATAAACACCACTTCACAAACTAATTTACAGGCAAAAGTCAGAGACGGGGCTGGAGCTCTGCTCTGCAACGCGAGGGCCCTGTCATTCAGCCAAAGGGGCAGTTCCACTAATTTAAGCCAGCAAAAATCCTTGTATGCTTTCCTCCAACTCAAATGAGAGTGAAATAAAGTCTATACATTTGAATCATTGAGCAAACCAGCTAATAAAAACTGCATTTGTGACTGGTCATAAAAAAAGAATGTAATTGGTCATACTCAAGAAACTACTCGGAACAGGGAAGCGAGGGGAGCAAGGTCTTAATAATATTGACTTTTCTAACACTTTGACATTTTTCTGCCTCCATCGCTATCTGTCAGTCAGTAACACCTACAGACGGGAACTGCCAGCACACATTTCTTCAGTTGGGCTGATGGCAGGGCCAGGTTTGCACTTGAGACACTGCGCTTTTCATGCACCACGTGCTGCCCACCTCTCACCGAGGGGTCACCCAAACCGTATTCGGTGCTGTATTTGCAAAGACTGGACAAGCTTTTATTTTCTAAGTGCAAAGAGCAGTACAAACTGTGAAATATGAATTCACAAGCCTCGACAGGGGTTACAAGGGAAAGCTGCCCCAGGTCCTCCTTGGGCTGGCAGGAGTCCCGCCTCCACCCCCATGCCACATTGGGCACCTCTCGCAGCCGCAGGCGCTGCCCTGACGGTTTGGCAACTGAGCCATGTGCAGCTCTGTGTGAAGGACAGATCTCTGGGGAGATCTTAAGAGCTTTCCAGGCTCTAAAGTTTGCCGCTCCAATTTATCTGACTTAGGTGAAAACAGCCCAAAAGACACAGCAACCTGAGTGAGCTGCTCCAGGCTCCTGTATAAACCTGGAGTTGAGATACAGGCACTGCCTAAAGCCCAAGTCATCTTGTTTTCATGGTGAATCCATATTGAAATAGCAAACTTGGATTATCTAACCAGAGTTAGAAATGTACTTTTTTTTGGCAATACTTATCTGTGCTAGACCAAGAAATCCACAGCATAAACTTTGAGAACTACACTGGTGTAAATAATCCCAAGTTGTTGCCAGTGACCCTTGTTGCACAGACTCTCGGTAAACCTGACTGGAATTCCAGTGTCACTGGTAACACTGGGAGGGATCCAGTTAACACTGGTAACACCCAGTCCTTTGGATGCCTGACTTGAGTGAGTTCTAGTTTCAGGTTTTGGTCCCTGTCCCAGGGAGCAGATGGAGTCCTCAGCCTGCTCCCCTCATCCCCACCGCACCTCCATGCTTGGGCTTTGCCAAGACCCCAGGTGGAGCCGAGGCTCCACTCCAACAAACTCTGGGTCACAGCAGACTTCTGGGAGGATGTGTGGGGGCAGATGGGCATCCCCTTCCCAGAACAGGTACTTCTGGCCACTAACATTCATTGCTCCAGGATCCTTCAGCCTACAGAGGGAAGCATCTAATGAATTTAGCTGCCTGTGAGGTTAGGAGAGTGGCTAGGCTGGATTCTTCTTTAGGTCTTAGGTTCTGGAGTCTCCATTTAGGAGAAATGAATCCCACACTGTATAAAAAGGCAACATAAAAATATTCCCTGCCTCAGGGTGATCCACTCACTGGCTTAGGAGATGTGCATCACGTGTTATTCACCACATTCATCGCTGGCTATTTGCTGCAGTAAGTATCTCCTGGGGTTTTTTTCATATACTCGGCATGCACGATGGGTGTTTTCACTTTCTGTGACAAGCCAGGACAATCAATATTTTTGCCATTTGCAAAGCCTTAACGTACAGACCTTTGTCAGCTGTCTTCATGTCAGCTTCACAAAAGCATAGTAAGCTTTACTTCTTTCATTTATTTCCTCCCATAAGCTGTCAGTATGGCCCATTGTCCATTGTTTTTTCTAATGTGTCCCTTAAGGGTAAACATGGCTCTGGATGACAATAACATTTTGCTGAGGCTTCTAACTAGCCCTTACTGTAAGGGTGTGCCTGGTTTTGTTGAAAGCAGTATCACTTTCTTCAATAAAATATCTTTGAACAGCAACAGCACCTCTGTATTTTGGAAGGGGGGCCAGCTCTAGCTGTGCCGCTGAGAAACTGCAGTCTTTCCATTCTTCCACAGCCTCCAACAGTATAACAAATAATAAGGTTACCAGAGGGTATGCAGCTTAGTGTGTAAGAAAAAACTAATCAGATATCTTTATTTCCCATAAACACTTATAGCTGCAGTTTCTCTGCCAAAAAAAGGGTGTTTTTTCCAATGAGGTTGCTAAATTCAGTATCTCACTGGGAAGCATCAATGGAGGGGAGGGCAAGAGAGCTTTTACTTCCATATGACTAATGAAGGCAAATCCCAGGAGGAGTGAAAGACCTATCTCAAAGTAAAAGCTACCTGTGCTGCTCTGAATTGGGGTTTTAGAGCAAGATATCTTACCATGGGGTAAGCAAACACTCTTCCAGCAGTGAAGACATAGCCTAAGAACAAAGTTGTTCCCAAGAATTTTAAAACTAATACAGAGGTCTTTTCCTCTGAAATCTGAGTAAAGGCTAGTGGGATATTGATGAGGACCATAGATGATGTCACATCTTCAGGGTGGGACAGACTAACTTACACAGCAAAGGTTAAAAACTATCCTGTGTGGGGAAATTGGGCAGCAGGAGAGAACATGATTTAGGAAACATTCCCAGCTGGGACTCACCTACAGGTCTTACACGCTGAGACAGGATACCGACACCTGCATCATTTTTGTAAATCTCGGTTTTTGAAATGCATCTCAAGCCAATCTCTCTGAAGTAACCCTGGAAAATATGAGTGGTAACCAGGGTGGGCTTCATCTACATACAGCGAGGCATTATCCCTTTATTGTCAAAGGAGAGGCAGAGGCACTTGGAGGGTGCAGTTCACCTCAGCCTACATTAGGTGCTTAGGGTCAGGTGAGATGAATCCCGACCAGAATGTCTCCACAGCAAGTACAGTGCCACGTGGGACACCCACCCCAGCTCTGAGCCAGCATGCAGAGTGAACACAACGGTGGCCTAATGCCCCAGCCAGGCTGGGAAGCCTTCTTGAACTGCTGGACACAGCACCACAGTAAAGGGTCCTACCTCTTCCCTGGGTCATCATAGGCATAGCAACCATGAGATTGGTTTTGTTTTTTAAAGACAGCTCACATATTCAGGGAATTGCTGTTCACTATCAGGCTCCTGAGACTGCAGAGGTTCACCCAAATCATGCTTATCAGGGGTTTCTAGCTTTCATCTCTATCTGTGGTAATCAGACGTGTACTTTCTGCCCGTTCTGACAGTAAAAGCCTCCTGATGATGTCAGTGTGAAAGGCCATGGAGTTTTACAGCCCTGCAGGTGAGCTCTGTGAGGACGTGGACAGCCAGAGCCAGTTGAGAGCTGTCAAGACTTCTGGGTAGACAACCCAGTCTCCCTGTTAACCTTGGTGCAGGTGCTGAACGCACGACCCTTCTGATGAACAGAGCAGTTTCCAAAGGGAAAACACAAAAAGACTCAATCCCCCTTGGCTGCCTCCTGCAGCCATCCCACCCCACCCAAACATCAGTCATCTGGATGAAGACACGATGCAGTTGCCTGTATAAAATCACTGGCTTGGATGGTCGTCAGACTCTTTGAGGCCCCACACTGACCTGGTGTGGGAGATCCAGTCACTCAGCTCCCACTGTCTTTCCAGGCTTTGAATTTGGGGGAGTATTTAGATGGCAAATCTTCAGGAACTGCATCTTACTCTGGGAATCTGCTTTGCCTGGAAGCATGTGCCTTCAGTCTCGGCAGGGCTAGCAAGCTGTTCACAATACGCATTTTCAAAAGCATATGGGCCAAAAGTCAATGAGGCTTTTTTCCTGAGTAATAAGACTGAGTTATCCAACATCAACACCCAGCTATTTCTACAGATGTGTGACAACATGCCACAAACCTGCAGAGCAGTCTTCCCAAGAAATGCCACCAATGCATTAGGCTTTCTGCCATGATATTCTGGGCTTATGAACAGCAGCAAGGCAGCCTGGGATCGACTCAAGAGCTGAAGCAAAAGCTGGGGTTTGCCTGTGAGCAGCATTCTTCTCTAAATTAAAACCCTGATATTTTATACTATGGAAGTCAGTCTTGGAAAATGGGGGATTCGTCAAGGTAAGGAACAATTTAGTAGTTTAATTATGAGCCCTTTAATGTCTTTTCATAATCAGTTAATAAATACCTTAACAATAAAATTGAATTTAAGCTTTTAATAGGCTGTGTTGGATTGAACCTAAACAAAAGAATTAGCAGCTCCAGGCATTGTGCAATAACTTCTCACTGCTTGGTGCCAGGAGAAACAAAGCATTTCAAGTACATTTTTTTGTACCTCACTATAACAAACGCTTGTAATATTCCCCAATTTCTGGAGTGTAAGATGCAGATCTTATTTATCACAGTATGTGACACATCTGGCACATGGATCAGGAAACAACTGTTTTACTTCATTTCTGTCATCACCTTCCAACAGATTTCTTTCACATTCCAATTTGGACGAGAGAACTTGGACTTTCTCTCCATAAGTTCTCCATTAACAGTTTCACAGCAACGAGCACTATTGGTTCGTTCTCCTTCCACAGCAATTAGTTACACCAAGCTGCATATTTTGACTTTTATTACAAGCGAACATGTAAAATTGCTGGTATTTACTCCTATCTGCTCCCAGCGCCTCTGTTGCAGGCAGAGCAGAGATATGCTTGCTAACTGTCATTACCTCCGTTTAGTATCACTTTCAAGTGGCGGCGTTGCCTGGATGTGCGTTGCCGGTTTCTGCCGCCTCCTGTCACTGTTATTAACATGTGTTTTATTTACAGTAGGGCTTTTGTTATGTCACAGAGTGTGTTTTGCAGCTGAAGAGAGCGCTCTGTCTTCTGCTTGAGCAGGGGCGGGCATATCAAACTCGCTGAGATGGGAGCTTTGCAAGCTGCACGAACGACTGTGCACTAATAAAGCTTGAAAAGCTTGAATTACACTGGAACCCACAAAAATTTTCAAATTAAAAAGCCATATTTAGAGGCCCCCTGTGGACCGTGATTTTATTTAGTTTAATCCCCTCTTGAGGCCAATTAGGTAGACACCCTTCTGCACATGCACACACCAGCACAAAAAAAAAAAATATATATAAGACTAGTTAAAAAGGGGGGGTAGTATATCACTCATCCATTCAAAGACTGAAATTCTTTTCCCTTCTGTTGTCCCTGAAAATAACGTGGCTGTCAGAAATCAATAAAAGTACATGCAAACAGTACTCATTTTATTTTTCTAGGCTG
Source organism: Aptenodytes forsteri (assembly GCF_000699145.1). NCBI lineage: Eukaryota > Metazoa > Chordata > Aves > Sphenisciformes > Spheniscidae > Aptenodytes > Aptenodytes forsteri. Next base: position 254,368 of record NW_008795686.1, on the reverse strand, counting down.
TGCTTTAACTTTTCCTTGCTTCTTTCTGCAACATCTAGTAAATTTTCACTGTCGCATACTGTTTCACCAAATGTATAGTAAGTGCAAAACCTCCAGTGTTACTGGCAGGGAAAGGCTGGACGCCTTGTTTCTTAGCCTGGGAAGTAAAGAGGTGCTGTGAAAATAAATTCCTCAGGCAACTGATTGAAATTTATCATCTCTGCGTAAAGCACATGCATGGGGTGGGATAAGGATGCGCTCTAGCTGAATCCCATTAAGGGCAATAGGCTTGTCCCAGCAGTGAGCCCAAAGAAAGTCTGACTATATACGCACAGATTTAATTCACCCCTCCCCATAATTTTTTTTTTTCATAAAATGTTGGCAAGGAGCCAGCTTCCTCACTGCTGCTCTTTGCATCAGAAGTGCAAACTTTGTCTCCTTTGTACCAAGTGGCAGACACCACATGTCCCATATGAAAAAGGAGTTAATAAAACACACGCTGAAAATATAAAAGAAGGTCAGAGGTGATGTTTTGGTAATGAGGACTTCTCCAAGTGGGGAAAACAAAAGATCAAAGTTATTGTAACTGTTACAGCTGTCTACAGCAGTGGGCAAATAACAAATAAATATTCCCACTACCAACTCGTGCTTTCACTACCAGAGCTGGTTAAGAGTCCAAAATAATAAGTTCTTAAAACATCGTCAGATATTTAGCAACAAAAGCACCTTTCCTGAAGGTAACACACGTGTGCTGAAGTGTTTACTGGAGAGGGTCTCTCCTGCCCAGATAAAACAGCCACCACGGCGTGCCCTGGACTGAGCAGCCTCCTGGCCTGGGCAGGGGACTCAGGGCACAGGCAGCGCGGGGGTCTGCAGAGCGGCTCCCAGCATATTTTGGGGGTAAACATGAGCTATGGCTAGGAGCCGCATGCTGCCACTGCGGTACAGGGAAAGCAACCCCTGGTATGGAAAAGGAAAAGCTGATTTGGGAAATTCAGCAGCTCAAGTGAATTTTCAGGATAAGCATCTTTCTGATTATCTGAGGAACTGCATGGGGTCTGTGCTCAGATACACCAGCTTAAATCCTTGAGAACAACATAATGAAAACAAGGGCTAAGGAAATGTGCCTGAAATAAATGTAATTTTATGGCACTTTAAAACAGATTAGGGCAAAAAGTCTATTTTGTTTTACAGGGGCTCTTATCCTGTGCTCATTGCTGTCGCATTGGAGCAGCACTTAGCGTCTCCCCATATGTTGTTTATTCTCTCATCTGCCACACAGGGGCAATGCATCTGCAACAACTGTCATGTTTGGGGAGGCTCCTGCTTCGCTTTTGCAGAGAGGTTGCACAGAGGCATGGTGGGGGGCACTTCTGCCAACACACTTTGTTTGGGATTTATGTTTGAGAAAGTCAGGTGAAAAAGGGAAAGCTTATTCAAAAAAACCCAAAGCAAATTCAACCGTTTTTTCCAGACCAAGGGTAAAGCTGCATGGGAGAATCCTTATTCAAGTTACAGGTCAGGTAAAAAAAGTCACTTAAGACAAAGGGAATAATCTTCTAAAAAGACTAAGGTTGTAATAACTTTGCAGATACTTAAAAGCCTACAACACGCATACACAGACAATGTATAGACCCATCTCGATCTGATTCAAAGTCTGGGGAAAGATGTCCTTTAGGCTCAAACTGAGATCTGAGCCAACTGAAGGAAGAAATCTTGCAGCAAAAAAAATTACATTTTGGGAACTCAGCCACTGCAGTGTACCCCAATTTTACCCTGGTCTGGCTGGAATCCAGTTTTGCAAGAGGAAGGAGGAGAGGGTGGAAAAGACCCGATCCCCCCTGCAACCAGGAGAGAAAACCGTGGACCAGATTGTCAGAGTCTTCTCTGTGTCCCCCACAGGGCCAGCATCTGCCTCCCATCAGACACCTTCATGTGCACAGAGCTGGGTCTGGGGCAGTCCCCACGTTCAGTTCCTGGGCTGATGAAGGTAGCTGCTGCTGTAGCAATATGAATCAACAAATGCTACTATACCTCATCTGCATCAGATGAATGGGTTTCTGTAGGAACTTAAGAGGAATTACACATGCCCTCTCTTTGTATATTTTTTTATATATATATACACAAAAGGCACATGTCATATAGGGAGCATTATAACCATCCTGCATAATTTCATGGCAACAATACAATTTTAATTTATTCTAAATTAAATAGCAGATGTCCCACTGCCCGTTAGGACTGCAGGAACTCAAAGGCTGCAATTGGTGGCCAAACACTGTGCTGGTGTGAAGGTCTGTCAGGGTGCCTGGAGCGCTGCACGGACACACAGCTCCCACCCTTCTCATGCAAATGGCAGGACTGGAACACGCAACTTATTTGCCTGACTTTTTAAAAAAATGCACTTGTGAGGTGTACCTAATGACGACTGCAAAAGCAGTCTGTAGGATAGTTAACCAGAAAAGATGTTCCTGACTCTCTGGGTTTCCCAGCATCTGTAAATTAGGGAGGCAGCTATTTTTTTTGTCCCGTGGAGAAAGCAAGCCCTAAATCCTTACCCATCCCCCTCCCATGGAGAAATGAGCAGGAAACTGCACGCTGAAATTCACTGAGTTTCCTCTACCCTACATGTGTTATTCCCCTGCAGGGGAGAATGGGGCCTTTTATACCTCCATAGCTCTGGGCTCTTTGAGTAATGAAGGGAACACATTTATTGGTACAAAGTTTGGTGTTTATTGATGCTACCCATTTTTCACCAGGTTTAGCACTCTGTGGGGAAGGCACACGGACTTTCCAAAACACGTTTTATAATCAAGCCATTTCAAGGTTTATGCAGTATAATATCTTTAACTGTTAAATTGTAAATAAAAGTCACTGCCCAATGCTGAGCCTCCTTCAAGACATTATAGTCAGCTATGTCTTTAATTATCTGATTTATAAGCAACTCGCCAGCACTCTTGCACGTGTTACACGCACATGCTGTTTACCTGGCAGATGTAGCATGCAAAATTATCCTTCTAGAAGGGGTTGTGGGCTTAACCTACCTCTGCCTCTCCCTTGACTCGGCAAATAGGGGAAAAATTCCTTTCCCACTGTAAACCCGAAACATATTCCTGCCTCATCCTCTTCTCAAGCAGACCTTCACTTTTTAACAACCCTGCTGAACGATTTGCCTTCGCTGCTGGGTGTTTTTTAAAGGATGCCTTCTGCTGAGGCTGCCGGGCTGTCTGCATGCCCGGAGGTGTCTCCTGGCCCTCCCCAGCAGCTGCGCTCCCTCTTGCGGCAGCACCGACCCCGAGGAAACCCCGGAGCGCAGGGGATTTATTCCCAGCAAAGGGCCGGGAATAAAACGCGGCTCCAGATATACTGCAGGAAGGTGTTTTAGGAGGCAAACCACATGCATATGCACAAAAGCCTAGGCACCCCCAACCCGCACCAGATATTTCCCAAACTGTATTCCTAATATAAATCAGCGGGGAATTACCTTGCTGAGTGTAAGAAATCCCGTGCTGTAGTTTAACGGAGGAGACACTGCTGCCCATCGCTCTGCAGGCAGCCCCACACGCACCCGGCAGAGCTCCCCGGCTCTTTCTGGAGGCCATGCACAGGGTCCATTTGATGAGGCATGGGGAGTATTAACCCGTTCCAAAATCCTGCATCCGGTATTGATTTAACAAAGTCTGGCCCTGGCAAACAATTAGCACAAGGAAGGCTTTTAGGAGTGATTGTTCTGCCCTCGTTTGCCTTTTGCCTGCCAGCATAGCACTGGCCGTCGCAGTGCCTGTTCAAAGACCAGCCGCTACAAATGCTCCAACCATTTACTTCTCAGTTTGTTATTCTTCACCAAGAAGCAAACCCTTTAACAAAGGAATAAACAAATAAAAACATACCATCTCAGATTAAGGCTGAGAAACAGGTACCCCACCAGTTTTAGTTAGTAAATCAAAATCCACAAAGATGGTGAAGTAGCTCTTATCTTTTATGACAGCACAACCAGATCAAACACTTTTCATGCCAAGAGAGAAACCCACAGAGGGGAGCTTTCTTTTGCAGAGATTCATTTGCTATCTGGTATTGATGTGTTACTTAATTTATTGATCCAGAGAGGAATGAGAATCCAAAGGCAGTACAAACTGCATTCTGCATAGGTTCTTAGAGAGAAAAAGGCTTCATCTCCTCTTCCTTCTTATAACTATTTCTGAAAATGGACACCCCTGTCATGGTCTCAGTATATTGTCATGGTACAAAAAAATTCAGGTCAGTTAAACCCAACAGCTTGTCAATAGGGCTGCACAATAGGCCTTACTCTCCAGTTCATTCCTGTTGCTCACTTTGTCGGTACAAACTCTGCAGCTGTCAATTTAAATAAATAAATAAAATAACTTACATGGAAACATGCTCTTTAATCCAGATTCTTCCTTTCAAATTCAAAAAGCAATCAACTTAATGGAAAGGTGGTAAGGAGGCAGCCCAAATAAGATACACAGAGAATGGGTTAATATTCTCCCATTTATTTTTTTACCATTTTAGTGCTGCTCAGAGATTTCATACCCATGTATGTGAAGGCTACAGTAGGCTACAAGGGAGCCTGTAAAAAAGGTGTAGCAAGGTAAAGGATGGAGACCTCCGCTGAGGCTGTGTTCTACAGACCATGGTTAGAAAGGAGTGAAGGACAGCACAGCCTGACTTAGCCTTAATGCAGCGGGACCCTTTCCCTGACATCTAAACTTTGTATCCCTTTCACTCCAGTTGCATTTCTTGATGAGTTTGTGGAATCCCTTTTCAGGAAGGCACATCACCCTAGAACAGCCTGCTTTTCTGAATCCCATATAATTAGAAAAAAATAAAAGAATGTAGTTTTTCTACAGAGCAGTAGATTCCTAAGAAATTACTCTCTCCTAGTGGAGTCAATGGGAGGCTTATGTCTAACTTCAGGGGAGTAAGATCTTGACAATATTGGGCTTGGGCTCATCAGAACTGAGCAGGAGATGTTTTTCTCACCTTTTTCAAGACAGAACTGAGCAGGAGATGTTTTTCTCACCTCAGAAGACTTTTTCAAGATGGTGGAAAGCAAAAGTATCTCATTCTGCATTAGAATGCCACCAAATCCCTGAAATCTTGTCCATGACAAGAACGGAGCTCAAGGAGAAGACCAATAGCCACTAGTTGGGCTGGGACAAGAGAAACTGAAGTTCAAATCCTTCCATTTCCAGTTGCTTTTATATCCAAGACAATGCTTTAGTCAATGAGTCAGCAATCCAGTTTCACCTTTTCTGTCTTAATGAACCTTCATTCATCTACAGAAGTGGGACAGCTTCCCCATGATTGCTGTTAAAGCATTCCTCTGGGTGCCAGAGGACTTTGGAGGGCTTGGGAGGTAGGTGTATCTGACAGTCCATAGGAAAGCTTTAGCAACCAAATTGTTATTTGCTTGGTCCTCTAATCTCTCTTCCATTTTCAAATCAAATTCTACCTTGGAGCAGAGAAATCATTCTCATCTGAATTGATACATTCCCATGAAACATGTTTAGTATTTGCCTAGTGAAAAATTGTTTCATTTAAAAAATCCCAGCTTGTTCCAGTCTTATAAATGACAGTCGGTGGTGGCTACTCAGGTTGAGATCTGTATTGCTAACTGCAGTTGGTTTGGTGAAATCTCACATAATAACCAAAACCTCTGAAAGAAGAATTGCACAGTCTGGGACACATTGCACCCGATTACTATTTGCACCAAGTCATGCATCCTACAGTGTTTCCTAATCTATTTACTGGTCTATTTACCACACGTCTGCTGTGGGAGTTTATATTTTTTTAATGACTTTCATTTCCTTTTTAAATGGTCAGGCACAATTTTGGTTCTGCTTTAGTCCCTTAATGGAGTTATTTCTCAAGTGGCAATTGAGAGGAGAGTTGGCAACGAGTGCCTGCCTTTACTGGCACTCAGTAACTTCAAAGCTATCCTCTGGGATACAGAGGATACAGCCCAGAGTAAACTGAGGTTGCACACTTACTCCTCTGATGCAGTTTTTATCCTCTTTGCCTACCTCATCCCTTTTTAGGACACTGAAAAAATATTTACAAAAGCAATGAAGACAAAACCAGAATGGTGCCTCTTGATCCTACCCTCGAGGCAGCCATGATGTATATTTGACCATGAGCCAGCAACGCACCCTTGCAGCGAGAACTGCCAACAGCCTCCTGGGCTGCATGAGTGGAAGCGTTACCAGCAGGTCGAGGGAGGAGATCCTTCCTCTCTGCTTAGCTCTGGTGAGACACTTCTGGAGTGCTGGCTCCAGTTCTGAGGTCCCCAGACTCTGCTCTGGCTGACCCTGCTTGACCAGGGAGGTTGGACAAGGTGACCTCCAGAGGTCCCTTCCAAACTCATCTAGTTCATGATTCTGTGATATATGACACTGGCTTCTCAGCTGACACTGAAGCTTTGGGCAAACCACGCTGAGCATCCCAAGGGAAGGAAAGCATGGCTGTGCTAAAGATTCTCTCACATCTGTAAACTTGTCATCAAGAAAGCTGTGGAAAACGGGGATAGTCAAGAGCAGATTATTAAACTCTAGCTTTTGGGGGTGGAAAAAAACATGTTATATAAATTCCTCCACCACTTTCATAGAGAACTTAGTTTATGCTATGAAAGTTGCATGCTGATTATTTGGGGTATTATGTTTTCACTAAATCACCCAGACAGTATTGACATTTCTCCTTTTCTCATCTGGAGGGAAGGACAAGAAGAGCTGTCTCCCTCAAGACTGATTAACCCCTCAGTAAGAAGGAAACCCAAAAGGTGCACACTCTTCCCACTGCAGGAACCAGGTGTCAGTAAGATCAAGGATACATGCTTTCTCCTACCTTTTTACACTTCAGCCAGGCACAAGTGACTAGACTCCAGCTTGCCTGAAAAATCATGCCACTGGAGAAGCTTGGCTATCACGAAAGCACTGGCTATCAATTTGCAAGATCGCAACAGGGAATCCACCCACTCAGAAATTGTGGTGCTTGCAAAGATAAAGATCTCTTCAGCTTTCATTTTTCCCTGTGTAAATGACCATGCACATGGGGGCCAGCTGGCCTCAAAACAACGCCACCGTAAAAAAGCAACCTGTAAACAGCATATTACATTGCTTGCAAAAGATAATTCAGCAAACAGAAGATGCAATTCAATACAGAACTCTATTACTTCAGCTGGTAGATGGACAAGCAAGATCATGGATACTGTAATACAAAGTAATGATTTGTATTCTTGATATAGCAAAAACAAGCATTGATCTTGTACAATTTGTGACCTTTACGTGTTCAGTATGTCAGTGATCTTGGGCGCTGGACAGAGAGTACCACTCCTACATGGTACTCCATGCTTGGAAACTCTGGATGGTGAGGGCTGAAAGAGAGAAGAAAAATATGGAGAAATCTCACAACCGTACAAACTAATGGCTCCCATCTGCCTCTTTGCTGCCAGCAGTATATTAAACCTGTGAACACAAGCAAAATGTCTAAGAAACTATTTTTTTGTAATTGTCCACCCTTCTCTTGGTCTCCAGTGATCGTTATTAATTGAAAGTCCAACATATGTTTGCATTAAAGTGTATTAGGAAATGGTATGGTCTCCACCCATCTTCAGTGGGATTTCAGGACTATTTATCGGCATGATTCTGCTCCCATTTCAGTGAGAGGTAGTTTTTCATTGACTTGAGCAAGTACAGTGTTAGGCCTATACTAAGAGTTTTAGAGGAGAAAAAAATTGCCCATTACAACTGGCTCCAGACAATAACAGTGTAGCTTTCTTATATTCAGAGCAGTAAAGCAAATATAAAACATCAAAAAATTGTCAAAAAAGGGAGTTCATTCTAAGTTCAGTCCATTAAGAATTACAGTTTGATAATGTTGATTTCCCCCGAGTACAATAAAGACAAACTCACAAAAAAATGAACATATCTCTCCTTTTCCAAAAGGCATTAATGAAGAAAGGTAATAATGAGATCTGACTTTATCTAATCAATGAATAGCTCCAGCAATACAACTTTGTCTCCTGAAGTCATCAAGCTGCTGAGAATCATGTGTTACATGTAAAACTTTATGATGATGCAGTGACAAAAGCTGTTTTTAAATTAACAGGTTATCAAGGGCACAGATTTATCTTCACACGCGCACTCAGCACACTGAGGAGTGGTTTCTATCTGAGATCAAAACTCCTACATGGAAGGATCTACATGCCAGTGTCTGTGAGCAAGAGGAGGGTCAAAGCTCCCACTGTACTCGGTGGAGATCCTAGTGCAGTTGGAGAAGCCTTGGCAGTGATTCATCTCATCCATAGCTTGTCGCTGAGAGGTCAGTCCAGTTGACTAATGTAGATGTCTAGTGTCATTTGAGTGCTCCGTGGTATCCAAGACACCCTCATGGGGCTGGCAGATCTGACACGGGACCCCGGGGATACCTGTGACTGTCTTGAGCAGAAGCTGAAAGCTGACGGGCTACCTGTGAGCAATTCAAATACCATTAGGTGCCTAAGTTTAGGCAACTGAGCCCCTTTACTGCCCCCCATGAGGACACCTAATTGTAAATTACTAAGTTAAGGTGTCTTATTCTTGAACTTAACCCCACCAAAGATGCCAAAGAGGTCAAAAAGTAAATAAATACCCATAGCAATGCCCCCTTTCATGAATGCATAACAGTTTGGTCTTTCATCAGGCTATAGGTAAACAAACAAAACAATCCAGATGCTGTGGCCTTTGCAGTCACCTTGATGAGTATCTTGCCCCAGTCACAAAAAAGACCACAATCCAACTCTTCACAATCTGCACTGGATGCTTATGGTTTGGGGAGTAAAGCTGAAAGTGTTATTTTTGGCCTTGAACGTTAAGCTGGGCAAAGTCAGGTAATGTTGGAAATTAGCATGGGATTGTCTAGTGGTGCATTCCTAGAGGTCCACTTCCCTTCTCTCTCTCCATTTGCACCCTCATCCATCCTGGGGGTGATGCAGCACAATACCTTTCATCTGTCCGTGTTTTTCCATAAGTGGCAATGCAAAAAATTTTGGTTTATTTCTGGCTATCTGTTCCTTACTGCTTTCTATGTGATACTAACCAGCTCAATAATTTCCATGCTCTCTTGAACTGTGATAGTACATGCAGCTACTCAATTTTTTTCTTTTCTGAAATAACTTTTTTCTGTCCCCTGCAGATTTGTACTTTTTTCTGCTTGCAATTGTTTTCCTTTAACAATCTGGTAACAGATCAGTCTTGTGACAATGTAAGTTCAGATATTTACAGATTTGCTGCCCAGCATGTATGTTTTTTTAATGGAAAATATTTAGAGCCATTTTGAAACAGAAAAAAGTAAAGGGATATAAGAGAAAAAGAACTCCAGTTTCAGCAAAAAGCTTTGAAACTCTTCACTTTATCAGCAATCTGAATCCACCTCACACTTCTGACCATAAATCCTTAGTGCCTTTATGTAATGAGCTAAACATCTGAGCTCAGTTTCCAAAAGATGGGTATAAACATAATCTGTGGGCACTTTTGGTAGTACATGCCAAATATGATTTGGGTTTTGGAAATTACTGTTGCTTCTCCTATCGCTGTTTCCTTCAAGCCAAATTGGAAGTAGGTTACTGAGATACTTCTGCCATTCCTGTGTCTGGTCCACATATTCCTGTGTCTGGTCCATGCTATTACGTCTCATCACAGCATAACAGTTAAGAATACGTTGGCTTTAAAGATAAAAGCTATGTGTATCCATAGGGTTTGAAAGACATTGTTGGAAATTTATGGAGTCCACAGAAGCCACCTTGCGAAGGTTATGAAACCCTTGATTATCAAGTGGTTGGAGCTGGGATGTATTACTGGGAGGGATCATATAGGCTTCACCTGACACGCTTGACTCCAGGTATCTCATTTTGGCCACGCTCAAAGACTGGATGCCGAGTAGATAGACTTTCAGTCTGGCCCAATATGGATGATTTTTGGTTTTGATATTCTTATACATTCAAGAACCAGACACAATACTGAAACATGAAAGAAACTATAAAGGCTACCTCAAGGAGTCGGGTAAGGGCTACTAGATCAAAGTTGCCAATATGCCTGAGAAACAAAGACCCTTATTTGGGGGAAATACAGGTCTGACATAAATACTCCATCTGAAATATACCATGAATCAGTACTCATGGACAGTTAATAAAAGGTGCAATCTTTCTTTCCTAGAAATGGAAAATAATCTGAAAATAAATATCCACAAGCATGAGAAACTTTTTGCAAATTTGGTAAGCGTATATTGCATGGCAGAAAGACAAAGACTATCTGCAAAGTAAACCTATTCATCTTTCTTTTAATTTAAGAGCTAGCCTAAGGAATCAGTGCAGAATCAGATATAAATTTAGTGGTGATACGGATTGTGTGAGTAAAACGTCTTGGAAATACATGAATTAAAATTTAATATATTATGGAGAACAAAGTCTTGTGTGCTTTTACAGCCTGATCTAACTCCTTATGAAGACAAAAGAAATATTCCTGTTCACTTGTGTGAGTGCAGGACCAGATCAATACCAAGAAAATAACAACCCATATGCTTCTGATTCTACTGGTCTCTTGGTGGTGAAGAATAGCCACCTCTTTGACAAAGGAAGTACTATGACTCTTGAAAGAGAGTATTCCCTAATTTACACCATTCTGGGAGGAGAGTCTGGCCTGCCCTTGAGTGCATGCCTTCTTAACCCCTTAACGTGCAGTAAGTAAATCCTGCAGAAAAGCTGCTGAACTTGCACATGCAGTAACTTCTAAAGCAAACTCCATGGCTGCCAAAAAGCGTATGAGAAGTCAGAAATAACTTTCAATATGGCAGGTGTTACAGTGCAATAAGGGCATGTCTTAGGTACGTTATAAAACACAGACTGAAGTGGTTCCAGGATCTGAGAGTTATTACAACACAGACTGTGAAGTTGCTATTTAGATGAAATTCCTCCTACCATGTCTTCAAACCATTTTTTCCCTTTATTTGCTCCATTCACCACATTTAGATGCCACCATCTTGTATTTCCTTCTCTGAAAAGGAAATCCCCACTTCTCAGCATGAAACTTGAAAAGCTTTCAGTCTTAAAAGGAGCTGCTGAGCCTATGTCCTACACCCAGGTAACCTAAGCCATGTGGAAATATGAACTGTTCGCAACCTTCAAGTCCTCCAAAGTGGGCCAAGCTCAGGACCTAAGCCAGCACCATTAGTACCTCAAGCAGCAGACGGCAGTGGTTAGTGGGAAAGGCAAAAGTCAAGGGAGTGGGGAGAATTGCCAAAGCACCCAAGAATATATGTGCATTAAAGCACCACTCTTGGAAAAGAGATGTTTGCACTAGTTCTGTGCGTGCCGGTACGTCCCTATGACAATGTCGATCCAGGAGGAGAGACTGACTTGTCCTGAGAGTAGGATGCTGCCTCCCAACTAATGAGACCTGTCTCCGGTGGGATGCTGCCTCCTAACTAACAAGCCTTGTCTCCCAGTCCACCGCAGCATTGCTCCCACACGGCAGCACAGCCCCCCCACCAGGTCAGCATGCCCTCAGTGCCTGTGGAAAGCACATCTTTAGGTAGGGCACATGCTCTGCGACCACAGAGAGCCAGGCTTTGGGGGAACTCTTGAGTCAATCAGTGGGACTTCACAGCTCTAGGAATCTTTTTGGCCCTTTTGAAAAATCTCACACTAGATCTTACAAAACTGGCAGTATGCACAAGAGTATAAATTAGGACTTCAAAAAGAATTACTCCAAATAGTAAAACCCAGCCTTTCATTAAGCCAAGGCTTCATCCTGCAACGGCAAAAAAACAGAAACCAGGACCATGTTGCCTCATCTTTAATGTGCGACAAGAAAAGCTTTGGATACAGCTACAGTCAGGATTTTGCTTCACAGGAGGAAATCCAAGACGGTGGCTGCGAAGTGACAAATTCCTGCTCGTGCTGTTTTATTTCTGCTGGACGTAATGAGGTTGTTTAACTAGCCTGGCCTTTGCATAAACTTAATTCCCGCACACACACAGAGCCTCATATTTTCTGGATCGGTAGCACAGATATCATGAGAAACACTTTTCATTTCAGTTTCCCTAGAAGGGTACTAAGAATATGGAGTGATAAAGCAAAATTTGTCTTCTCAAACCTGGAGTTAGTCTCCAATTTATATAAAGACCTTTTTTTTCACTTGCTGATAGGAAAACTATATACCTTCTTCAGACCTGGGGTTTTGTTGGTTTGAGTTTATTTATTTCTCAAGGCAGCAGAACTGCCTCCCCTCCCACGCCCCCAAATGAGTGCAAGGTGCTAAATATATGTGACGGTTTAGCCCGGGGCTTGTTTGGGGAGGAGGGCTGTTAGTTTTTTGAAGCCATTAAGGTGGTCATTCCTTCTATGGTGCTAACCCTTCCTCCTTGGCGGAGATTATTCCTTATTGATGTCTCTCTTCTACCAGAGATCTGCTTTATTAGGTCTGTTCTCACACTTTTTTCACACTGCAATGCAGCACATCACATAACAGCCATATCACAGAGCAGAGACACTACTAGTGCTGGCAAACGGCTCCCTTCTCATCCAGGATTTCAGCTTCATTTGGCTTGTGATCAGTAGTCGTGGACTCCCTAACACAGAGGTGGACTCTCTTTTGCTCCTTTGCCCTGCCTCCTTTTTTTAATCCTCCACTGTGCCAAAAAAATTACTTTGAAAGGTATTTGGAAGCTTTTTGACTTCAACATTTTTCAAGGTGTCAGGCTGGGAATTTCCCCAAAAATAGCAATAGTTAACTTAGCTAGCTATCATGTTTTAAATGTTTGTTATATTTTTAAAGAGGTTTTTTCCTTTCTTCTGAAATGTGCCAGAAATATGGGGTTTCTGTTCCATACAGTGGTTCCCCTCACTTTTATTTTCTTGTTTTTAGTGGGAAAGTCAATGAACAGTGGTTTAGGAAGACATGAAGGAGACAGAGCAAATAGTAAGCACAAATCGAGGAGAATTTCCTCGTTCTTCCCTCAGAAAACCATGTCTCCTTTGTTTCTGGTTTTCTGTAAGGAATAGAAGAAAGCCACTTAAGTTAGCAAACAGAGTCCCATTCCAGCCGGACAACTGATATAGCTCAAAGTGTGACAACAGAGTATGTTACAAAGATGAAACCTGCTCAGCTTAGTTGGACTTTATCTTTTACTTAGGCACTAAAAGGCAAGGGGTTGCCCTGTGCCTGCAAGCAGCTGCATGCAGATGGTGATGCACTGAACTCACCCACAAGAGTTTGAACTGTAAAGCGTACAGTAAATCCATTTTGGATTTTAAACACTTTTTAAAAAATTCCTTCTCATTTTCACTCATCCTGGCAAATTTTTGCCCTTTGTGAGCTTCACGAGTCAAATCAGGCAAGGAGGATGCCGCTTATTGTTCAACTCCAAGTGACAAAGGGTGGAGAAAGGATTCGTCATCGCACTAAGTTATGGGAAGGGCTTTGGTTCCCTAAGATTCCACTGTAGTCAGTGGAGAGAGATGGCAACTCCCGGCTCAAATTGCAGGTATGTGAAAGCACTCTCTGGAAAGGCTCTTTTCTCTCTCCATGACTTTGGAAAGAACCCAGGTAATGAAGACAGATACAGATAGACAACAGCTGTAGAAAAAAAAATCTCTTTTCTTTTCTTCTTTTTATCAGTCATTGCTGTAAGGAGGAAAATGCTCACACACATACACACACGTGCTCTGTCCCCACTGCTACATTTTACAGAACAGTAATCAAGTCCCAGGAAATGCAAGATACCTGACCTGGAATCAGGCCAGGACCCTGGGACTTAAATGTGCTACAAGGGCATATATATTTATATGCTTTACACAGCAAATGTGTAAATGTTTGCACAGCATCAGGTACATAACTCAGCTTTGTATTCATGCTAGCTACCACGGTGTTTTTAGAATAAATTGTGCCCTTGCACACCAGCAATATGCATGCAAGGAAAACTGGAGCTCAGTTTAGTTCAGTGCAACTTGTTTAGGGAACTACTGTAGGAGGAAGAGAGCCGTATATTCCAGGCTAATGCTGGGATTATGTGTCATCTGACTTGGCAGCTCTGGGGCATTAACTGACATCGCGTATCAGGTTAGGTTAATAATCTACCACTTGGTTCTGCTTGAGCAGATCTGTGTGCCCAGGGTAGAGATCAGTGACAAACAAGGAGTCTCGGAGGGAGAGGATTAGTTGCTGTGTGTTCAGCGGGATGGCACTTGCACCACAAGATGTACAGACTAAATGCCTGGATCTGCTGTGAATCAGAAGCTACATCTGGAAAGTAGCATACAAATCTGACTCTCCAGGGATGCCCACAGCAATGAAAGCAGGCTTGGATGACAAAATGACAGATACTGGCAACTTGGACAGGATATTACCAGAATGGGAGAAAAACCTAAAGGATATAAAAATACCTGCTTGTTTCAACAAGATGCCCCAAGAGACTGGGAAGACTTTCCCTCACTCCAAACAAGTTGGGAATTACCTAGTAGGCAAAATGATCAACAAGGGCTCCTTTGCCATGGTGATGGAGGGGCTGCACATCCCCACGGGGGAGAAGGTAAGCTTCTAATGAGGGGGTACCACGCACTAGGAATCACAAGTAACCTCACACTAACATGTCAGAGAATTTCAGACCATTTAATCTGCAAACCACAATCTACTCAGTGAATTATCCTCTGAACCTTATCCTCATAAATTAACCTCATAAATTGAGTTTATTGCTCATGTATAATCAGTCACATGTGTGAATATGTACTGACTGCAACTGTTTTCACAATTATAAAACAATATAGACAACAAAGATATCCTCCCACTGAAAGAGAATAGGATAATGGCATAAGGACAATTTCAGATCTGCTTTCCCTGATAATCCTCATTGACTAATTGGTGCCGCGTATCTGATCTTTAAAGCTATGGACAACACTTATTGAAAAGACAGCCACTCCAACAGCAATCATTTATATGGCAGGATACAGACAACATCTGTTATCTCTAGCTCAGTCGGGCTAGAATAACGTACCACTAGATGTAACTGTGGAAAGGTGGATTACTATCAAGTGGCTTTTTGATTTTTACTTTTCTTATGGCTCCAGTAGCTTCACTGGCTGAGTAGCTGCCCAAACTGCAAAGGGCCTAATCCCAGCCCATTATAGCCAGTATCTTGAATGGCTTTTAGACCAAGTCAGAAGGGAGCAAGTTAGAAAAAAATTTGGCACAGTACAGATGCAGTTAACAGTCAAGCATGTAGGGATTTTTTGCACTTAAGAACATTTCATATATGCCTATTTATTAATGCAATCAGATGGATAGATATGACAGTTCAGCCTTCTTGTTTTGGCTTTCAAATGAAATAAAAAGTGTATTTTTCCATCGAGAATGTCTCCCTCTGTGATACTGATTATCAACATCATGTCAAAAACAGCTTCTCCCACATGTCAGCTTACTCCACATCCTTTTGAAAATTAATCTAGGTTGCAAAGCTTGTTGCCAATTTGCATATATCCTGCAATTTAGGTAGCCATAAAAGTCATTGACAAGAGAAAAGCCAAGCAGGATTCCTACGTTTTAAAAAATATGAAGCGTGAGCCACGGATACACCAGATGATTAAGCACCCCAATGTTGTTCGGCTATATGAGACCTTGGAGACTGACGACAACTATTACATGGTGATGGAGATGTGCCTTGGCGGGGACCTCCTGGATAGAATTTGTGACAAAAAGAGGCTGGCTGAAAGGGAAGTAAGGAGATACACCAGGCAAATTCTGTCTGCAGTAGAGCACCTGCATTGCCAGGGGATTGTTCACAGGTAAGATGTTTCCCTCCTTCCAAAGAACAGTAAGAAAAGAAAGCATGCAAGAACATAGAGTGCTGTTCTTCAGCGAGAGCTTTTCTTTAATTTTCCCTTGTAAAAACAGGGATTGCAAAGAAGACTATGTTCTCTCAGCCCGTCTTAATAACACATTTTATTCTCAGCGATGGTAGAAGATAAGCTATTACACTTTCCTTGGGGAATAAAGTAACAAAGTCCAAGGATAAGAGCTGATGAGCGCAACAAATTAATACTTTGCCATGATTATCTCAGAATTAGCTGCTGACAAACGTGTATCTAATTCAAATATTTCAGTATGGCTATGCATATAAATATTGATTTCATTCGGTTAGCCACAACATATTGAAATAACCACACATCACTCAGGACCAAAGATAGATTGAGAAATCACAGCTCACTGGCTGTGCAGAGGACGTGGTCCTGCGGGTCCAGGTCTGTGGCAGGTCGCTGACCTTCCACACTGGCTTTTGCACTACAGGGACAGATTACGACTTCAGCCACTGCTAGAGGAACCTGAGCAGCCCATGCAATGAGAGCTGATCTTCTTCCCCCCAACAGGGATCTCAGCACATATACCAAGAGCAGCAGAATAAGGACTTCCATTTTAGGTGGGAGAATAGGCAAGAAGCAGTTTTTCCCACCGGTTTTCTGTTTTACTTAATAATTCACGGTCAGTCAGATCCTTAATTTTAAATGGTAAATGCACTCATCAAGAAAGCCCACAGGACCTAGCAATTAATCCAGTTGACTGTATCGTTGCAGTAACCATGAAACTAATAAGCTCTGAATGTGATGGCTCAGCATTTACAAGTGCTTTGTGACTTGAAATGCTTGCAATCCAGCACTTAATTATATTAGATCTGTTAATTAATAAGGAATGTACAAGAAAGAAATAGTCAGTATCTGACCTAGAGAATTTAAACAAACAAAAAAGCCCCACCAGAAAATAAACCCAAGGGGCTTCACCCATTTAGTCCAGGCTGACATCCCTGCCTTGCTGGTTCCCTAACTAATCTATTTTACAGCATTTCTTCAGTGCCCATGATCAAAACATTTACGGTCTTCCCATGACAACATTCCTCATGAATTTCTCAAGCCCTCTTCCCTTCTTTTTGTTTGGAAACAGCTCTTCCCAGTGAGCAAGGGAGTAGCCTGACTTCTTCCCCTACTTTTCTCTTCTTCTGTTGGTATCGTTTTGCTGGGAAAGCTTTGCGAGAGATAAGAATGTTGCTGCACACCCTGAGAGCAGCCAGATACGAAGTAGTGTGAGCTTCTCCGGAGACTTGCTTTACTATCAAACCCCCCTAACCAAAGGAAAATTCATCCTTGGCTCTCAAGCGCCTTGTCATAGAGTTTATGAAGTTGCATGGTCCGGCAGGAGCCCAGCCGCCTTGCTAGTTCATGGGCGTAGGTACGGTCAGCAGTACCTCAACTCGTGACCTGCTGCTAGCTTTGAGATTTAGAGCTACGGCCTTGACCTCATACCAGAAGCAGACTGGGAAGGATCTGGAAGGGCTTCCCTGCTCAGCTCCAGCTGCACTGATTTATAGCAACTCACTGAGGAGGTTAAAACTGATGAGGATAATTGTGGGTGTATCCTCTTCTGAAAAGAAGGCATCAATGATTCCAGAAAGATAAGCACAGAAATAGGAAAGTTCCCTCACAAAGTCAATCTGATTTTCTCATCTAAGCACTAAGTAAAACTCAACTCTGCATTGCTTTAACACAAGGAAAGGAGGGTTCCCAAACTGCCTGGTGGAAACGGCTGCTACTCCATGCTACCCTGGCACCCCACGGGTGTCAGGGCGTTGCTGGGGAGGGTGTTGGAAAATCACACCAGATATCATGCTAATAATTTCATGAGATGGATAATTGTGTGCCAATGCTTCGGTCTCTGCCCGGGGCCTCTTTATTTTACTGGAATGGAGGTGCCTGGTGATTGCAAGGTCTCATTCCTAAGTGATGAGCTTAAGAATTTGCTAAACTAATTTACTTTTGCACAGAAGTGTCTTATGGGCATTCCTGATTTTTAACCCTGGGATATACCTTGGAAAAACAGTATTTTCTATTGTCTTAATAATATACTTGATGAAAAACTGGCCAGTTTTGTAATTATTTTTAGTCCAAATTAATATCGCTCATCAGAAATCCTGTGCTATGTTTTGACAGCTATTTTGTTTCCTGAGCTTTACTTTTCCTATTCAGCACTAAAATCGGCACTGATCCAACAAATCCTTATGGCTTAAATTAAGGTTGAGCCTACTTCTCACAGTAAAGGTGGTACCTTTCTTGTCCACGCAAGATCACAGTTGATGATTGTGATGCCACAGTTGCCAAAATGATCAAGAAGATGGAGGATTGACTCACTTGCCTATTCATCCATCACACAGCATTTTACTGTGCCAGATATAAGAAGGCTCAGGCACAAGATCAGGTTCAACAGCTTCACAAGCTAACAGTCATCAGCTGAGCCCTGCTAACTATCCCTGTGCCTGCTCTAGACATGGCCAAGTAGTGAGGTAATGCATCTGAGCTTAAAAACCTCAAATAAAGACATATAAGCTAAATCACATTACCTCGCAATTGGATTGGGCTAGCGCATGCACACAGTCAGCTACCAACTCCTAATGCTGGCGCTTGCTAAGTGACAGTAACTTTCTTGTATGTACAGTTCCTAATTTTTCCTGGATATTTTCCCTTCTTCTGTATAAAAATGTCATATATTCTTCTGGAATATATTCCATCACTACTGGACCAAAGACCTGGAGAAGCATCACAGGCTGCCCTCTAGGCACTCTCTCTGAAGTCCCCATGGGAATGAGAAAAAATTCATGATGTTGCTTAAACTTACAACATTTCTAGGAAAGTTTCCTTTGGAAAAAAAGAACAAGATGTATCTTTGATGCAAGATAACTTCTGACACTATGTAAACTTTAATAGTGACCATAATCAGGTTTTTCAGGCAAGAAAGCATACATTTTTATTCACTGTGTGAGCACTCAGCTCAGCCTATAGAGCAGCGGTTGTGGCAATCCAATGTAACATTATTTAATTGTAGTGTAGTAGAAGTCATCAGAGTGCACTGTGATGCTAAATCCAATAGAAATGTGAGATTTGCAGTGGCCTGAAACACAACTAGTTTTAAACCACACAGTTTTAGTGCACAGGGTTATGTCACAGGGATAGGCTATGAACAAAGTTATCTTAAATCTACCTCCCAGCTTTTGGGCACTGGCTTATTTGCCACTCTAGAAAACACGCTTTTCAAATTAAAACCGATTAAAAAGTTACCGTTAAAACCATCTCCATCCCATGCTCAGCCTGGGGCGGCAGAGGGTTTCGAGTGCAATGCTGTGCCACCCAGAACCACGGAGATAAAAGGACACCCCCATAAAGCCACCCATCGGGACCACCGGGTACACCTCCGGACTTAATCCCCTGCAGCAGTGCAGTGCTGTTTGTGCAGCACCGGTCCTCCCAGCCCTTGCTCCTTGCTCCTTGCTCCTGTCCTTGTTCCCATCCCTCCTTCTGGTTTGTCCTCCTGTACTCTCCGACGTCTTTGGGCTGTTAAAAGTGCTTCACAACTTCAGAGAGGGAGGGAGGGAAATCCATGTACCTGGAGCCGCTTCTGAAACTTGCTCTGTTCCCCCGCAACCCCCGCAGAGCCAAGAGAAGCCCTCAGCGGCATGCGGGAGGCCGCGATGGGAGTCAGCAAAGCATCGCAGGCTCCTGCGGGAGGCCGCGATGGGAGTCAGCAAAGCTGACTGTTGGGAGGATCCCCTCCCAACACCCAAATTACACTGGCTGAGGATTTCCCCTGCACTGCAAAAGATTTCAGCTGCCACTTCAGGCGCTCCCCACAGTGGAGCAATATTCTGGCTTTTGGTTTGAATTTGTAAGGATATAAATGTTCCCACAATAAGCAAGTAAGCGCCTGAGCCAGCTAACAGCATTTTTCCTGCAGCTCTGAATTACGTCCCCCTGCGGGGGCGGCTGATACTGGTTGACCCTGTTTACATAAACATCACTGCGGAGATGTCTCCACCTCCAGGGTATCTGTCCCCGACCCAGCTTTGGTATACCTCCCCTCCGCCGCAAGATCTTACTTTCCAGTTCCCTTCTGATCCTTCATATCTCTCAGGCACAATTTACTCACCAAGAAAGCAGAAATACTCAACAGTGCTCAGTACTTCAAACAAAGACAAAAACACTCCGGGTCCAAGTATGTGCAACTTTCTTTTTTACTCAAAAGAGGAAATAAATGCTGTTCTTTTTTTAAAAAAAATACATCAGTAGAATGGATTATTCCTAAAATGAATAGTCTATTTAAAATATATACTCATAAAATATTCCCTGAAATACAGAAAGTTTCCATTTTCCCAACTGAAAACTTCAGGAAGGAATAAGGATCTTGTTACAATTGTAGGCAGAGCTGTGCAGAACTATTGTTATTATTTCAATTAAACTTTGGTAAAAACTATCTGCGAATAGTTAGCTGGGACATCAGGCATCTCAAAGTTTGCTTTCTGTCTTCATTTCAGGGACCTAAAAATTGAAAATTTTCTTCTTGATGAGAACAACAACATCAAAATCGTTGGTAGGTGCACATTATCTGTGAAGCTGGTTTTCAGCTTTTTATTTTGTGTCGCTTTCAGTGACAGTTCAGCTACTATTTAAACAGCACATTTTATGAGTGAGCTTGTGATTATTCAATAAACATATTCGAGCTTTTAGAATAAATAAAAGCTATGAAGTATAACTTAACAGCTTGTTTATTTGAGTTTTAACTAAAACATATTTTTAAGAGAACAAGGAAAATAATTTTGCCTATTGTTTTCCCTTGCGTATTGCTGGAGAAGCAAGAAACAATTACAGCTTTTATGTGTAGAAAGCTGTTCCTAGCAGAAGTGATTTGTAGACAAAGAAATAAATCTTCTGGGGTGAAACGCAGGTATGGACACATTAGCTTCTGTCGAGTCATTACTCCAACCAGAAACCTCATCATTTGGTATGTGTAAAAAAAAAAAAAAAAAAGACTTTTTTGGTCACTAACAGAAACCTTGCTAGGGTTGTGAAGCAAACATTTATAAAAATGAGGGAATTTGCACCAAGCAGTTAACACAGCTCAGAGAAACATTAATTTTATTCTATGGAAACCGCACAGAAAAATCCCCACAAGGGAAGCTCACTCTTAGAGACTCCACATGTTTAACCCAGTGTTTCCCAAACTTTTAAAAGCTTAACACCTCTGAGAAAAAAGGCACCAACTCTTCACCCCTTTTTTATAGCCGGCCAGTCCTTTACAATCACACCTTTCTCTTCCCTCCCCCTTGCACACATGCACATATGCAGAGAAAAAGGCTTAAGTTAGCACATTTTACCCCACATTTACAACGGGCTAAAGCACACCCAGCTGAGCTGAATGCCGTAGCTCATTAAGCCATGCTAGTGCAGCTGTGTAGCTAAGCTCTCGTACTAGCATACAGTCAACTGAGGCAAACTACAATAGCTAAACCAAAATCAGCCAAACCAGGAGTACGGCCCCATGGCTGGGTAACTTCACTGTTACCCCTGCTAATTCAGGACGCATTTATTCGAATCCAAATTGGCATCCACAGCTCAGATGTCACCAGATGCTAAAGCCAGCTGCTGTTTTAATCTTTCTCCCATCTTCAGTCAATTCGTAAAGTTAAACTATTTTGAGAAGAGACTAAAGCTTCTTCACCTTTGTTTTTGTGACCATCAGATTTCGGACTGAGCAATACTGCAAAGTTTGAGGGTCTTTCTCAGGAGCTGTTACATACCCAGTGTGGAAGCCCAGCTTATGCTGCCCCAGAACTCCTTGCTCATAGGAAATATGGTCCAAAGGTGGATATCTGGTCCATGTAAGTAGATCTAAAAATATACTTATCGAAACATTCTCAGCACTGAATGGTTTAGACAAGACTATGATATAAATAGGTTGGTGGCACTCTGCTTTGGTGCATCAATGGGGAAAGCAGAGATATATCAGAGAAGGGTTGCCAGAAAAAAAAAATTATGGGTGTGAAAAATATATCATGAAATGTATATCCATTGCAGAACACTGGAGAAAAAGCCGAATGAGCAATGCACGTGCTATTCTGGAGTAAGCCTGTGGCAAGGGATGTCAGCAGAAGGTAGGGTATCCAGCTCTAGGAGCCGGTTCTGAAAAGGCAGAGAAAGAGCTTGTATGTACCAGCCCCCTCAGATAAACCCGCCACCCTCCTGTCCTTCTGGCACACAGGTGCAGCTGATATCTGAGTAACTTCTGTCAAAATCAGAAGCCCTGGAAACCCTGGGCTGACAAATGGGAATTTCTGTCTACTTTGCCAAAAGAAGAAATCTAAACAGAAAGATTGAGTCTCAGGGACACACAGACCAAAGATGTGGCTTCAGCAGAGCCAGGAGACCTTCATCCATACCTTGGCTAGGCCCTTATATCAGATTATGATTAAAAAGTGCAGTTATTTACTTCATAGGTGGCACAAACCTGAATGGACTCCATTTTCTTTGTTCATTACATCTATAGGGTATGTCTTTTGTAATAAAGTCTTCTTATAATAAAGAATAATGCAGAAGATGCCATCAGAAAAGTAATTTTTCACACAAATCATCTCAGACTTTTCAACTGCATTTGCAGTTTGCAATTCTAGCAGTCAAGTTTGGGGTTTTTTACTTTTTTGACAGTTTTTCTGGATGGATCTGAGAAAATGATAGTATATTAAGTCCATTTTTGTATCCTTTGATCTTCATGGATCTGGATAGGAAAGCGGCTCTCCATGTCCATCATTTGTCCAAAGGCCATTCATGTTTATGTGCCCATGTATCAGCTTCTCCTTAGCTGTTTTGATAGTGACCATATGCCCAGGTCTGAGTGTTCCACCTAGAACATGTTTTTAAGCCCATTTCTAGCAGGTATGATTCAGGGCATAGAAGACGAGTATGAGTAATATAGACTAAGCCAAATCTTCATCTAGAGCATTAAGATTCAAAAACCCAGTAGTTGGTCAAATGCACCTTTGTCCAGACTCCTCCCACCTATTTAAAATTGCAACCATAATTCCCTGCAGTATCTTAACTAACAAGTGGTAGGGTAAAAATCAGGGTGCTATTGAAGCCAATGATAAAAGCCCGTGGCTTTCAAACAGCTCAGAAGGCTTGTAAGAGTATTTGGACTTTTTGGCTTAGAAGTACCACCTCCCATCCCACCCCACCACCGTATTGATCTAACGGATCTTAATGTTCTGCTTCTGTTCAACACAAAATGCTGCATTTGATCCAAACCCAAACCACCTCACTCTGGTCACCTACCAGAAGGAACAGGAGGTCTGGATGTACGGAACTGCTCTGAACTGGGATGTCCCACCCGCTCATCCAGTTGAGAGAATCCAGAGTCCCCTTGAGGACTTCTCAGCAGTCTTTACCAAACTGTGTATCTACAGAATCATAGAATCATAGAATCATTGAGGTTGGATAGGACCTCTAAGATCATCGAGTCCAACCGTCAACCCAACACCACCATGCC